>NC_059270.1:267859-300359 GCF_017591435.1 Portunus trituberculatus
ACAATCACAGCTTTCAGGAGCAGCTTAGACGCAGATGCTGTAGTCAAATTTGCTTGTGAGAGTTTACTATGTATTGTTACGTATTATGGTATTCAAATTCTGCTCCTCACTATTGTTGAAGTGATCATTTTTGTCAAACCGTTCTTATTGCAGTTTTAAAGTATTTTTTTTAACTTTCTTTTATTATCTTTTTTTCTCTCTCCTTTTCTGCAAGTCAAAGCTAGAGAACGCTGCGATGTGGTGTGGTGTGGTGTGGTGTTACGTCATCCTGACCTGACTGCCCCTGAGATTGACAAGATTTTTTCATTATAATTATCAATAGTAGAAACACTCTTGAAAACCTCGCTAATCATCTACGTAGCCTTGGAAAACATTTTTAATGGTGTTTTTGTGGTTCTAGAGGCAGAACGACAAGATTTCTTCATTATAATTGTAGAAACACTCTTGAAAACCCCTCTCGTCATACCTGTGCCCATAGGAAATAGTCGTGGTGAGAGAGAAGAGCGTTTTAGAATGCTAGTACCTATGTGTCGGTGTGCTTGCAGTTCTCACCCCGTCTTTTCCCTCCCGCAGCTATGATGATGTCGCTGGCCATCGGATCCACCTTCCTCTTCTCCGTGCTGGCTGGCGTGCTGACAGACTCTCTGGGCATCAGAATCACCACTCTCATAGGCGGGGCGCTGTCCACGGCTGGCATGTTCATTTCCTCATTCTTCGCAGACAGTGTAAGTGTTTGGCAGGGTTAGGAAACTTAACTCTCTCTCTCTCTCTCTCTCTCTCTCTCTCTCTCTCTCTCAGGCATTGTTTTTTTTTTTTTCTGTCTGTCGTGTTTTCTCTCTCAAAGTATAGCAAGTGTCACCGTCCCAGTGTGTGTGTGTGTGTGTGTTACGTTGCAAATCCAATGTCACGTGTTTTTTGAAGACCCCCTCGTTTTTTTTAACTCTTTTCAGTATGGTGACACATTTTTACCTTGAGATTTGTGAGTGACTGGACGACTTTATTGACATTAGGAAGGGTCTATGGAGGTCACAAGATTACTGGCAGCAGTCTTCACTATTTTGACCTCCCACTTAAGTTTCTGAAGCTGTATAGAATGTATTAACCACCATCAATCTCTCTGTCCCCAGGTGGAAATACTGATGTTCACCTACGGCATTATGTTCGGTGTCGGGGCGTCGCTGGCTTACACCCCTTCCCTTGTCATCCTCGGCCACTACTTCCAGCGGAGAATGGGCATCGTTAACGGCTTTGTCACAGCTGGCTCTTCCATTTTCACCATCGGCATGCCCTTCCTGCTCTCCTATGTGCTGGAAATGGGCGTGCAGACTACCTTCCAAATGCTGGCTGGCCTCACTTCCTTCCTTATGGTGGGTGTGGTGAAGGAAAGGGAACGTGGTAGTGAGACGAGCTGTGATGGGTGCCAGGGAGGGTGTGAGGGAGTGCCAAGGTAGTTAGTGGTGACATAAGGCAGTAGTGAGTGTAGAGTGAAGTCATGGGTAGTGTGTTAGTGTATGAATAGGTTGTGTGTAGGTTAGTGTGAGAGAAGAGAGAAAGGGGTGTTTTAGTGTAGTTTGACAATAATTCTCTCTCTCTCTCTCTCTCTCTCTCTCTCTCTCTCTCTCTCTGGTAATGTCTTCAATGTTTTTCTTTTTATTTTGTTTCGTAAGATCTGCATTTTTTTCATCATTTCTGGTACTTAATTCTCTCTCTCTCTCTCTCTCTCTCTCTCTCTCTCTCTCTCTCTCTCTCTCTCTCTCTCTCTCTCTCTCTCTCTCTCTCTCTCTCTCTCTCTCTCTCTCTCTCTCTCTCAGTGATCTTTGTTTTGTGACAATATTGTCCGAAAAGGCATTAATTTTTCACCTCATCCTTTGTTACCTAAGCTATCTCTCTCTCTCTCTCTCTCTCTCTCTCTCTCTCTCTCTCTCTCTCTCTCTCTCTCTCTCTCTCTCTCTCTCTCTCTATATAACTTCTTACCTTAACCTTTATATGGTGTGTGTGTGTGTGTGTGTGTGTGTGTGTGTGTGTGTGTGTGTTTGGTTAACTCATTTACACTTTTTTTATCTTTCTTTTTTTTCCTGCCAGTCAAGGTCACCCATATAACCTTATCTGTATGAAGATAAGGTTATGAAATGAGCCCTTACAACACACACACACACACTCTCTCTCTCTCTCTCTCTCTCTCTCTCTCTCTCTCTCTCTCTCTCTCTCTCTCTCTCTCTCTCTCTCTCTCTCTCTCTCTCTCTCTCTCTCTCTTACAAACTTTAATTTCTTCCTTCAAAACTGTAGAAATCAATAAGAACTAACAATTCTTTTTTTCTCTCCCCTGTCTTGATCTTCATAGTTTACAGCAGTCATTTTCAAGCTATTCATGATCACACTACACTTTTATATTGCAGACCTTAATTTCTCCTTCAAAACTCTATAGAAATCAATAAAAAACTAACAATTCTCCCTCTCTATCTCTCTTTTATCTTGATTCTGACAGTTTGCAGCACTAATCTTATATATAAAAGCTAATGATTCTCTCTTTCTCTTTTTCTCAATCCTGACAGTTTGCGGCACTGATCTTCAAGCCGCTCATGCCCATCCTGCCCCAGAGCCGTCCCCAATATGACAACTCCTGCCAGGGTCGCTGCAAGAGCTTCTGGTCACGCATCATTAACTTTGAGATCTGGCAGAACAAGCGCTATGTCATCTGGGCGCTGGCCATCCCCTCAGCTCTCTTTGGTTACTTCGTTCCCTACATCCATTTGGTGAGTGGTATGGTGGTGGTGGTGGTGGTGGTAATAGTTGTAGTAGTAGTAGTAGTAGTAGTAGTGTTGTTGTTGTTGTTTATCTATCTGCCTCATAGTAGTAGTAGTAGTAGTAGTAGTAGTAACAGTAGCAGTAGTAGTTTTTGTTGTCCATCTTTCCTTCTTCTACTCCTCCTCCTCCTTATCTTATGTTCTTAACTGCCTCATGGGTGCAGTGTTTGATAGTGATGACAGCAAGACACTGACGATTTATTGATACCTATGGTGGAAAAAATCATGTTAGCTTTTATTGAGCAAGAGGATTAATTAACCATATATGTATAGTGTTATTGAATTTACACTGATAGATTCTCAACGCAAACATTAATTGATGTTACCAGTAAACAAATCAATAGTAATAAGACAGTGACCTTGTTTTGCTAATAATATAAGCCTTGGTATTCAGTTTCCTTTAATCTCTTCAATACTGGGGCACATTTTTAACTTGAGATTCGTGTATGAACAGACCATTTTGTTGACATTAGGAAGGGTCTATGGAGGTCAGACGATTAATGATCACAGTCTTCACTATTTCAATCCCCACATAAGTTTCTGAAGCTCTATAAAAATCAGCAAGTAGTAACCAGAATGAATATGGAAACATGTCATGGTACTGAAGGGGTTGAGATAAGACATTTCACAACATAGAGCCTCACTCATCCTGTCTCTCTCATTTCCAGACTGAGCTATGATAATTAAAAGTCTTTGCACTTATGTAGTAAGAAATATACCTAAGCTCATAATAACTTCATCATCAAGCCAACTATCTATTAAAATATTTTTAATTTAATATAAAAGAAGACATTTCACAATTTATAGCCTGACTCATCCTCTCTCTCATTTCCAGACTGAGCTATAATGGTCAAGAATTGTTTGCAGGTGTGTGTGTGTGTGTGTGTGTGTGTGTGTGTGTGTGTGTGTGTGTGTGTGTGTGTGTGTGTGTTGTGAATTGACTGAAGGGTGTGTCTTTTCTCTAGGTGGCGTATGTGAAGGAAGTGTTGGGTGAGGACATCAACTCCCAGCTGTTAGTGCAGTGCCTGGGCATCACCTCGCTGGTGGGGCGCCTCGTGTTTGGCATGGTGGCAGACAGACCCTCCATCAACCGCATCTTCCTCCAGCAGGTGACTTAAGCCTGCCTCCTCCCATGCAGTGACGTACAGAGACAGGAGTGGACTGATGGGTTTACACACACACACACACACACACACGCCCGGTAGCTCAGTGGTTAGAGCGCTGACTTCACAAGCCAGAGGACCAGGGTTCGATTCCCCGGCCGGGTGGAGATATTTGGGTGTGTCTCCTTTCATGTGTAGCCCCTGTTCACCTAGCAGTGAGTAGGTACGGGATGTAAATCGAGGAGTTGTGACCTTGTTGTCCCGCTGTGTGGTGTGTGCCTGGTCTCAGGCCTATCCGAAGATCGGAAATAATAAGCTCTGAGCTCGCTCTGTAGGGTAACGTCTGGCTGTCTCGTCAGAGACTGCAGCAGATCAAACAGTGAAATAGTGAAACACACACACACACACACACACACACACAGTGATGTCGTTGACGCAGTGTGTGTCAATCAGATGAGAGATATGACAGGAGTGGACAAGGAGACAGGACACAGAGAGCTTAGCTTGGGCCCTGTAATACACAAATAGGTAAATACACACACACACCCCTATTCACCTAGCAGTGAGTAGGTACGGATGTAAATCGAGGAGTCCTTGTTGTCTCTCTCTCTCTCAGGCCTATCTCTCTCTCTCTCTCTCTCTCTCTCTCTCTCTCTCTCTCTCTCTCTCTCTCTCTCTCTCTCTCTCTCTCTCTCATTTGTAAATCTTTATTCATGTTTATTGTTGCATTTTTTATTAAAAAACAACTTTGCATTATTTTTTTCTCAGATTTAGGGAACATAATTTATTCATAAAGTAGGCTACTACTGTAGATTACCTTATCTTACCACCTTATAAATCATCTACCTTCCCTTGGCGTTCTCTCCCAGATCTTATTCCTCCACACAGTTAATTGAATTGTCACCAAGACACAGTGTTATCTCACCACTAATCTCATACTTCCGTCTTGATTTTTACTATTAAATCTTATTCTTTCACATAATTTATTTATAAATTACCAATAGTACAGTGGAACCTCAGTTTACAAATGTTCCTGTTCATGAACAAGTTAGTTCACAAAAAGATTTCTCAAACAATTTTTTTGGGGGGTTTATGAGCAGTGCAGTGTCTTGGTGTGTGAACACACAAACACTGCATAAACACTCTGAGCTGACAAGCACACACTCACTCACTCAGTAGGGTTGTGGCCTGCTTACCCTCACCACTAAGATTATCACATTGGCAAGTGTTTAGCTTATCACTTATTTCAAGGTCAGGTGCCTTCCTCAGCTGTCTGATGGTGGGGCTAAACCTTTCCCCTTGTCTTGCATCCAACATATGTGTGCCAGAAGGAAATATTGCAACATATGTGTAAGGCATGGAGTGTTGTGGTGGTGATAACAGCCATGCTGAGGCAGGGGGTGTTGTGGTGGTGATAACAGCCTGTGTTCAGCCATGCTGAGGCAGGGAGGCAGGGGGTGTTGTGGTGGTGATAACAGCCTGTGTTCAGCCATGCTGAGGCAGGGAGGTAGGGGGTGTTGTGGTGGTAATGACAGCCTGTGTTCAGCCATGCTGAGGCAGGGAGGCAGGGGGTGTTGTGGTGGTGATAACAGCCATGCTGAGGCAGGGAGGCAGGGGGTGTTGTGGTGGTGATGACAGCCTGTGTTCAGCCATGATGAGGCAGGGAGGCAAGGGGTGTTGTGGTGGTGATGACAGCCTGTGTTCAGCCATGTTGTCACACCTGACCCTGTGTCCCGGAGTGTGGACGCCTTAGAAGACAGAAGACCATGCCTGCCACAGACACACAGATCAGACTGGAGGGAGTCAGCACTCCCTGGATGACAGACAAGGGACACAAGGTGGAATGAGGAAGGCACATGCTATCCTGAGCAGCACAAAAGTCTCTTGTGCACACAGATTCCTTTGTTGCAGTGTTTCCTTCCAGCCAACATGTGCTGGGTTCAAGGCCAGACTATGTGACTCATTCCTCATTTTTTGTGGTAAACTCTGAGACTCCCTGCATGTTTTTGCTTTCCCTTCTTTGTATGACTGTTTCACAAGAACATAACAAAATGAGGGAAGCTGCAAGAGGCTGTCAGGCCTGCATGTGGCAGTCCCTGTATGAGCAAAGCTACTTCATTCCATCTATCATCCCCATCTCTTATGGAAAAACATAATTACTGTTACTCTCGTCTCTCATGTCTGTCTCTGCCATCCCTTTCAGGTTTCATTCTTCTGCATCGGAGCCTTCACCATGCTGCTGACGGTGGCCAACCACATGGCTTTCTTCATGGTCATTGCCCTCATCATGGGCCTGTTTGACGGCTGCTTCATCTCCCTGCTGGGCCCCATCGCCTTCGACATTGTAGGGCCGGGCGGCGCATCCCAGGCCATCGGCTGTCTGCTGGCCATCTGCTCCATCCCTCTCACCTTTGGTCCGGCCATTGCAGGTCCCTATAGCTGTGTTTTTTTTGCTTCTTTTGTTATTGTTAGGTGTTTTCTCTCTCTCTCTCTCTCTCTCTCTCTCTCTCTCTCTCTCTCTCTCTCTCTCTCTCTCTCTCTCTCTCTCTCTGCATAACCACCATTGTAACTCCCCACAGTACTTGTTATAAGGAAAAACAAAGGAAAAGTCATCAATATTTTCCTTGGCCATCACCTTCTGCTCACCTGTGCCTCTCCTCCACAGGTGCCTTGTACGACCACCTGGGGAGTTACCTGGTGCCGTTCCTGTGTGCTGGTGTGCCTCCCATTCTCGGCTCCTTCATCCTCTTCTCCATCAGCTGCACCAGGAGCCTGCCTGAGGTTGGTCTTGGTGAAAGGCAGTCTGATCATTGTGACTCACCAAGCTCTAAATTCTGGCGTGTTTTTATTTGCATTGTATTTTTTAGTTCTGTATTTTTTTTGTGTGTGTGTGTGTTTTAAATGCTTGTTTCTGTGTGAGATGTTGTATTTTTTTTTTTTTCTGGTGGTGTTATTCTAGTGTTTTGTTAATATGTTTGTATTTCTCTATTCCTTCAGTCTTTGCTTTAGTTCTTTAGTACCTTCTCTCTTATGTGCATTATTTTTTCACCTATTTTATTTTGCATGTCTCTCTCTCTCTCTCTCTCTCTCTCTCTCTCTCTCTCTCTCTCTCTCTCTCTCTCTCTCTCTCTCTCTCTCTCTCTCTCTCTCTCTCTCTCTCTCTCTCTCTCTCTCTCTCTCTCTCTCTCTCAGTCCATATTCTCCACTCCTGTCACTTACTAAGCCTGGTTTGTGTGAGTGCCAGTGGGTGCCAGCAGGGTGCCGGAAGGGAGGGTGCTAGGATGCTGAGTGCCACTTGTCTGCCCCACAGGGAGTGCCAGGGTCGCCAGTGAGAGAACCACCAGAGAAGCAGAATAATGCCGCAGCTGTGGATGACCCTAGGGAAACACACAGGCTCATGACAGGTAAGGTTAGGTTAGGTTAGGTTAGGCTAGAGTTGCTGCTGCCTGCATTTGGTGGTCAGGTGGTGGTGTGACCTTTTCTGATTCCTTCTTCTGTCTTCTACTTCTTTTTCTTCTTCTTCTTCTTCTTTTTCTTCTTCTTCTTCTTCTTCTTCTTCTTCTTCTTCTTCTTCTTCTTCTTCTTCTTCTTCTTTCTCATCCTCTTTCTTTTTTTTTTTCTAGTCTTCTATATATTTTTTTCTTTTTTTAGTGTTGTAATTTCTTTTCCTTCTGATTTCTCCTCCTCCTCCTCCTCCTCCTCCTCCTCCTCCTCCTCCTCCTCCTCCTCCTCCTCCTCCTCCTCCTCCTCCTCCTCCTCCTCCTCCTCCTCCTCCTCCTCCTCCTCCATTTTTCCTTCCTTTCCTAACCATATATTTCCTTCAGACTTTTCCTCTCATCTATTTATTCATTTATTTTTTGTTCAGTCTCTCTTTTAATCTTTCAATCTCTTAATCCATCTATTTATTCAAACATGTATCTCTCTCTCTCTCTCTCTCTCTCTCTCTCTCTCTCTCTCTCTCTCTCTCTCTCTCTCTCTCTCTCTCTCTCTCTCTCTCTCTCTCTCTCTCTCTGTACCATAATGCCAGCAGCTCTCCTCTCCATTAATGCATTATGTACATTATCAGGCATCTTGAATAGCTTAAACAAGATATCATTTACTGCCTGTCAGATTATATGATAGCAGAGTGTGTGTCAGATATTTGTTGATTTATTTTTCTCCTGGTAAACGCTCACGGAGGTCACTTATTTATTTTCCTGCATCTTTACTAAGCATTATAGATGATACTAGATATTATTAAAGTTATTACTACTACTACAGTACTTTTACTACTACTACTACTACTACTACTACTACTACTACTACTACTTCTTCTTACTACTTCTTCTTCTTCTTCTTCTTTTTCTTCTTCTTCTTCTTCTTCTACTTTTCTTCTTCTTTTCCTTCTACTACTACTACTACTACTACTACTACTACTACTACTACTACTACTACTACTACTACTACTACTACTACTACTATAGTGTTCTGCCTCTTACTTGACTAAGGTTAATGAAGTTTGGCCCTAGAATGCTAGATAGATTAATATAGATTTAGTGTGGTCTAGTCCCTTTGCAAATTAGTGCTGTTATTATTATTATCTCCCTCCCATTCCCACTGTTATTGTCATCTCTCCTTTTCCCTCCTTTATTATTACATCTCTTTCTTCCTTCCTCCTTCTCCCACTGTTTTTATTAATTATTTCTCTCCTTCCTCCCAGTGTTATTTTGTTTTTGTCTCTTTCTCTCTCCCTTCCACTGTTGTTATCTCTCTCATTTCTCTCTCCTAACTGTTATTATTATCTGTCTCATCTCCACTCTCTCACTGTTATCATTCTCTCTCTCTCTCTCTCTCTCTCTCTCTCTCTCTCTCTCTCTCTCTCTCTCTCTCTCTCTCTCTCTCTCTCTCTCTCTCTCTCTCTCTCTCTCTCTCTCTCTCTCTCTCTCTCTCTCTCTCTCTGTTATCTCTCTCTCTTATCTCTCTTCCTCCCCTCCCTTTTATTATTATCTCTCCCTCCCTCCCTCCCCCGCCCCATCATGTTAGTTATGAGATAGCATTTCCAGCTGCTTGTGTCTTTTATGAATGAATTAATATGATGGTCTCTTTACAAATCCTGGAGATGAATGATGAATTATTATTATTATTATCATTATCATTATTATTATTATTATTACTATTATTATTATTCATTTAATTTATTTCTTTTTACAGTTCATTTCATTATTCATTCTTTTTTTTTCTCTCATTTATTTTTTTGGCTTCATAAAGACATTGCCTTTATTACCATGTAGAAACCAGAATTGTGCTATATAGATGACATTTATTACTTGCTAAATTCCCTCCACTCCCTTTAGAACAGACAACAGCTGCATTTAGCTACACAGGATCCACTCACATTACCTTCCCTTTAGCCTCCACCCCACCACCACCATCATCACCACCACTACCACTGCTACTGCTGCTCTGTCTACTCTAAAGTGGCTCCTGGTTTCAAAATATATTGTAGCTTATTGAATTTTTTTTAATAATACTTGTTTTCTATTGATCAACACACTCATCACAAGGCTAGACTACAGTTTTCCTCAAGATCTGACAACTGTGCATTCAGACTCAGACCCAGAAGCCACTTTGAAGTAGATAGACTATAGTGGTGGTGGTGGTGGTGGTTGTCAGAGGAGCCACCCTGTGTGATGCATCCCGTGGCTGTCTTACTTCCCTCTCCACATTTTCTTTTTTTCTCCCTTTTTACCAACGTTGCAGAGGAGCAGCAGAGTCGGGTGTAGACCAAGAGGAGGGAGGTGGAGGAGGAGGAGGCTGGGGTGAGGAAAAAGGAGAGAAAGCAAGAGAGACAGAGAGAGAAAGAGAGAGAGAAAGGGAGGGAGGAATGAGGAAGAGACCATATGACTCTCTTTTTTTAGCTTGCCTTGCTTACTTAGCTTAACAAAAAAACATTAGTAAAAGCATTACTTAATTCATTGGGTTTGTTTGTTGCAAGGAGCCAAAACTGCTGCTGGTCAGTCATTTAGTTATGTGTATTGGACAGCTTCACTTTTCTAAGCTTCTCTCTCTTCAGTGTCCATGTATGAGCTGAGATTTTTGGCTTCCACCTAACACAGGAAACATGGCTTTCTTTACTACTACTCTTGGGGTTTTTGTGAGGGAGAAAGTGGATGACTGAGCCGGTATTTGCTTTTTGGTGACTGATTAACTGTCCACACTGGTGCTGTTGGTCTCATTCACTGTAGCAGGGCAAGATTAATGTCTATTCAGAAATGCCTTCCCTTCTCACCATGACAATTTTCCAAGGCCACAAGGACAACTAGCTGGTTTTCAAGACAGTTTCTTCTTTAGGTAAACTATAAATCTTGGCAGTCTATCACCAGAACCATAAAAAATGTTCTTCAAAACAAGTATCTTCAACTGGTGCCTTTGGAAAGCAGTGATGGTGAGAGAGCAAAGCATTTCAAAATACAGCCCTAACTCACACAGAACAGAGAACCTCAGCCCTCCACCAGCCTGAGATTTGGGGAGTGTGTCTGTGAGGGAGTGACTTGCTCCCTGCTACACTTTGTGGGATGAACAGCACTGGAACGCTGGCAGAATGTGCTGTACTATATAGCTGTTTTGGCATGTTTTGGGAGAAACTATAATGATGATGTGCATTTTCTATAGGCAGAGCTTTGTATATGTGTGTGTGTATGTGTGCATATTTATGTATGCATGTGTGTCATGAGTGTGAGTGAATGAGTGTATATATATATATATCTTTGCTAAAATTACTTCATGTGGGATATGGTCTAACTCACTAACATTAAGAGTGTAGAGGAGAATACAAGGGAGGGACAGAAAGAGGGAGGGAGGGAGGGTTTGATGTACTGTTGGAGCAGCCTTGGCATGACACACCCCTCCTGCCTTAGTGTTGCCCTGGCAGAGTGTCTTGGCTTGTCTGGCCTCACAGGGTGGCCTCCTGTGTCCCCACCACGGCAGGGAGACCTTAACTGTTAGTACTGTAGTGTGGCGTTAGTGTTGGGTCAGTTTTGTTGCCTTTCCTTTGCCTTCCTTCCTTCCTTGTCCATCGCAGTGTTGGGTCAGTTTTGTTGCCTTTCCTTAGCCTTCCTTACCTCCTTGTCCAATAGTGTTGGGTCAGTTTTGTTGATTCCATAGCCTTCCTTCCCTCCTTGTCCATCACAGTGTTGCATCAGTTTTGTTGCCTTTCCTTAGCCTTCCTTCCTTCTTTGCCCATTGCAGTGTTGGGTCAGTTTTGTTGCCTTTCCTTAGCCTTCCTTCCTTCCTTGTTCATTGCAGTGTTAGGTCTGTTTTGTTGTGATTCCTTAGCCTTCTACCTTCTTTGCCCATCAGTGTTGGGTTATTGTTGAGTTAGTTTTGTTGCCTTTCCTTAACCTTCCTTCCTTTCTTCCTTCTTTACCCACTACAGTGTTGGGTTAGTTTTTTTGTGTGTGTGTTTCCTTAGCCTTCCTTCCCTCATCACTTACCAGTGTTGGGTTATTTTTGTTGCATTTCTGTTTTTTCTTCTCTTGGCTGGTCATTACATGCATTACGTTTTTTTCTTGTCTTTTCCTTCATTTATCTTAAGAGTGTTGTGTCATTTGTGCTAGACTGTGTCAGGTAAGATGTGCCACCTTAACTCTTTGAATAACAACAATGCTATGCTCAATAAATATAGGTGACATTTTGGATATTCCCTGCAAGGAAGTACAGCTTTTATGACCCTGTGTTCCTCTCATTGTAATAGCAAGTGATGTGAAGTATGTACTGGCAAACTGATGATCTGAAGGTAAGCCATGAAAGAGCACTAGTGGCTGGGGATCAAAGCCCACTTCAAACACCCACTAAGTCATTGCTACTGTGAGGTGTCTTGAAGCACACAGCCACTCACACCACACTGCTGATGCCCTGCCAATGTTTGCAGTGTGTGGGTCATTGCAGACAGATCCAGCACCAGCCTGACTGCCAGACTATTGCCTCTATTACCTTGAAACCTTAAAACGACTTGACATAATGCTGTATATGAGGCATCTTAAAGCACACAGCTACTCACACCACACAGCTGATGCCCTACCAATCATTGTGTTAAGTCATCGCATACAGCACCAGCAAAGCAGCCTCTCTTACTGGAAGTTAGATGATTTTTACCTCAGATCTTAATCATGCCTCATTTATTGTACTATTAGGTATCATTAGCATTCATCATCCTCTCTGGTTGCATTTTGTAGCTTTATATCAGTCACAGCAGTTTATAAGACACTGAATGAGTTTGTTGCCATTGTATAAGTGACTCAGGTAATGAAATATTTGCTGAATGAAAAGGAGATGTAGTGAAGGCTGGTGAGGGGGATGATGGTGGTTACAGTGGTGATAGTGGTAGTGATGAAGGTTTGTGGGGTTAAATAATGTGGGGATGGTGGTGTTGGTGTTGACAAAGACCAGTGGATGTGTTGAGTTTTGGTTTCAGTGAAGGAGATACAGTGAAGGGTGGTGAGGTGACGATGGTGGTGGTGATGGTGGTAATAGTGGTAGTGATGATGGCTTGTAGGCTAAATGATGTTATAGTGATGGTGACGATGTTGACAAAGGCCAGTGGGGGTGTTAGTGACGGAAGTGTTGTGAAGAATGATGGTGAAGTTGAAGTGGTGATGGTGGTAGTGGTGGTGATGGTGATGTTAGTGGTAAAGTTTATATGAGGAACGAAGAGAATGACTGTTTGATAATATAAACACTTAACTTTCTATTTATATTTCATTTATTTATTTACTTTCATATTGTATCATTGGGCGTGTAGGCAAAGGTGGTGGTGGTGGTGAAGAATATTAGAGAATCAAAGGCATAGGTCTTCAATAACACCAAGACCATTTTATTATTACTTGATTATTAACATGTTCTCATTTGTGTATGTGAATGAGAAGTGGTGACATTGTGTGGAGGGAGATGAAGGCTCCAGAGAGAGAGAGAGAGAGAGAGAGAGAGAGAGAGAGAGAGAGAGAGAGAGAGAGAGAGAGAGAGAGAGAGAGAGAGAGAGAAAAGATGTAGTGGTGATAGTAACAAGAAATAGTGATGGTGATGCAGTGTAGTGACATAATATAGTGTTAGTGGTGAGGTGACAAATGATATACCAATGGTGATGACAAATAGAATGGTGCAATAGTTCTGTGGTGATGGTGGTGGTGGTGGTGGTGAATACAAACAGCTATTGATTAGTTATGGGGGGGAGTGTACCAGTGTTGTATTGGGGTGATGGTG
This sequence comes from Portunus trituberculatus, assembly GCF_017591435.1. Lineage (NCBI taxonomy): Eukaryota > Metazoa > Arthropoda > Malacostraca > Decapoda > Portunidae > Portunus > Portunus trituberculatus. Next base: position 281,004 of record NC_059270.1, read on the forward strand.
GCGGTAGTGGTGTTGTTGTGTTGTCATGGTGGCAGTGATTAGGTGCGTGGGTGGGTTGGGGGGGAGGGTGGTGACTTTAACATTCCATACATGAAAAGAGAAAGAAAAAAAATAATAATGATAATAATAACTACGCAGAAATCACCTTCATTTTGCCCTCGTCCTTTTTTCGTGGCTCAGATTATTTTTATTACTATTCTTTTACTGTTATTATCTATTTTTTAAATTTTATTATTTAGTGGTTTTATTATTCACATTTTTTAATCAATTGTCTTCCCGGATAGAGAAAGAAAACTCTAGGAAACACACAATACCTTTTTCATAATTGTCTTCAAGTTTCTTTTTTTTTTTTTTTTTTTTTTTAGTTTACTTTTTCTAGCTTTTCATTTAGAGTTGAAACAAATTTTTACTCACCTCTTTTTATTGTAAGTCCAACCTGGCTCTATTTTTCTCCTTAACCTTATTTATTTACACTAATGCTTTGTGTAGCATGATTATTAGAAGCTTTATTTTCTACTGACTTTATTCTATGCTGTTTTGTCTAGTGTGGTGTGTGCGTGTATATGTGTGTGTGTGTGTGTGTGTGTGAATGTTCAGGAGATAAGTACCATTAGCATCTAAGAGTTTGAATGTATATGTATGTATTTTTAAATGTGTGTATGTGTGTTTGTGCATACATTCATAACTCAGACTTACTTAGAGAGAAGATGAGAGATAAAGTACAGGTTTTTTTTTCACTTTCTCTCTCTTTTATTAAATTCTTTTATAAATAGCTCATCATTTTTCTATTTTTGTGTTTGTGCATTTAAGTGACATTGAATTCCATTACTTTTGTGTGGAATTATTGTTATATTTTTTAGTATGTTGTATATAATTTTTCTTAAAGATCATTTTTTGTGTGTTCCTTGTTAGAATTAGTTCATTAATTGTGTGTATGTGCATGTATTTACCTAGTTGTAAGTGTGTGTGTGTGTGTGTGTGTGTGTGTGTGTGTGTGTGTGTGCGCGCGCGCGCGCGTGTCTGCATGCACCAGTCATCAACTCTGCTCACCGCCAACTTAACCCACAGCTAGCAAACAGAGGAAAGCTCGCAGGGGTAAGAATGACGTTGCCTTAAGTCTGCTCATTTTGTTTACACACACACACACACACACACACACACACACACACACACACACACACACACACATATTCATGAACATTTTATGATACATACACACGCACAAACAAAACATGGATACATAATCACACACATTTTATCACACACACACACACACACACACACACACACACACACACACACACACACACACACACACACACACACACACACACACACACACACACAGTAAAGAATGAATTGGCTCAACACAGGCAACACAATAAAAGAATAAGACTAAAATATAGATTAAAATATTATATCACCATTTGAGAGCAATAAGGGCTGAGGAGACAGCAGAAGTCTTGCCCTGTAGTGCATTGGTGGGCCAGAAAGGCAGCATCACTGCCTCACCAGGACAGGGTGGCAGCCTCGACCACCAAGGCTTCATGCGTGTATGGCTTAGCAAAGGCACAGCAGGCATATGTACAGTTATTGGAGGATAACTGTTTGGCCTGTACTCCATGACTTGCTTGACAGAGCTTGCCTTGGCCTGCATGACCATGATACTTTTAGATATAGTAATTTGCATACAGTGCACTAGATACTCAAGATTCCTGCTGCTAATATTTTGCTACATACTTTTTTTTCCGCCTTGCCACAACCATGTCCTCTCTTTAGCCTTGCCTGCATCAGAGGGAAGGATTTAAGGTGGCTGTGGCATTGAACAAGTGGAAGGACAGTACCTAGTAAGTTTGCTTAGCCATATGCCAACTGCATTCTGTCTCTCAGTGTGAGGGTGAGAGCAGCACTGCCAGCACACCACCTCTCCTGTGTCTGTCTCACTGTTGACTCACCACCACCACCACCATCTCCTCACTGACTACTTTCTACAATCTTAACTCATGTCTGCTTGTAACATTAAGTCAACACATTAGAAATATTACTTTAGACTTTACAGTGGAGTTGTGAGAAAGTAAGCATGTAGGAATCTTTGATCTATGTGTATTTCCAACATTCAGGTTACCATGATATATTTGTGAGCTAACTCTTTACCATGAAGTTATTCTGAAAACAAGTGTAGTATTTGAGAAATGTGTGTCTGTGTGCAATAGTACCTATATTCAGTTCCAGGTAATACAGTACAGGAACACAAAAATTCAAGTAGGAAATAAGAATTAAAAATGCCAAAAAGATATACATTATTTACTATGAAAAAACACAACCAAACTGTAGCAAGATAATGTTTAGAAGACAAAGTAAAAGAATTAGTGAGTGAAAACATAGAAGTGTAGACATTGTTTTCATATGAGGAACAGCCAAACTATACACAATGGGTGATAGAAGAAAGCAATCCTGTGGCATAGCATAGTTATAAGTGTTGAGTGTGAGGAGTAGTGAGTGTGGGGTGTTTTTTATGGTTCTAGAGGCAGAATGACAAGATTTCTACATTATTAACTAGAGAAACACTTGAAAACTTTGCTAGTCATCTCTGTGGCTTTGGTAAACATTGTGAAGAGGGAGAAGAGCATTTTAAAGTTTTTTTGTTTGTTTTAGAGGCAGATTGACAAGATTTCTACCTTATTAACTAGAGAAACACTTGAAAACCTCGCTAGTCATCTCTGTGGCCTTCATAAACAGTTGTGATGAGAGAAGAGCATTTTTAAGGCATTTTTATGGGTCTAGTGATATATTGACAAGATTTCTACATTATTAACTAGAGAAACACATAAAAACTTAGCTAATCATCTCTGTGGCTTTGGAAAACAGTCTTGGTTTGAGAGCAAAGCGTTTCTGAGTATGGACTCTTTAAGTGTTACCGTACAGCACAGCACATTGTTCATTATTTCACTCCATAACTTTATTCTGAATTGTCCTTTTTCTCTCACATATATGAACTAACCACTGCAATATTAGTGTACACCGGCAGACATGCTCAGTACAAGATGAACACTCTGTAACTAGACCAACAGAGCAAGGTAGAATGATTAGCAGTAGTACTCAGGAAATTCATGTAAAAAGTCTTGCTATGTTGATGGTTGAGTGTGTGAAGGTGTCATGGGGTCGCTTTGCCTATGATGATAAGGATAATAATAATAATAAAAGCAATAATAATAACAATAATAGTGATAATAATAATGTACAGAAACAAGATAGGTATAATAACTAGCATGCAGAGAGAGAGAGAGAGAGAGAGAGAGTGTGTATGTGACTATTAATTTCACACAAACAGTTTAGGACAAAGGCAACAAATAATTAAGTCAAACCTTACATATACACAACACATTGATAAAACACACACACTTAAAAGAAAAGAAGTAAAAAGATAATAGCAAGAATTGTGCACCAAATGAAGGAAAGACTCCATAAGTAAAGAAACTGAGACAGAATATGAATGGAAAAACACACTCAGCCTTCTTCTATGTCACACTAGGTACACAAAACACACCTAGTCCTTTTACTATGTCACATTCAATCTCTTCAGTACCATGACACATTTCCATATTCATTCTGCTTATTATTTGATGATTTTATACAGCTTCAGAAACTTATGTGGGGATTAAAATAGTGAAGACTGTGGCTATTAATCTTCTAACCTCTATAGGCCTTTCCTAATGTCAATAAAATCGTCCAATCATACTCAAAACTCAAGGTAAAAATGCATCCCAGTATGTAAATAAAATTGTCTAATTATACCCAAACTGATGGTAAAAATGTGTCCCAGTACTGAAGGGGTTAAGGTACATAACATCTGACACAGTTTTTGAGCATGGAAGGCACACTTGAAAATATATTAAATCTTTAATGCAATATTATGTAATCCACATATTTCACTATCTAGCATGAAAATGAATTAGATAACTTAAAATAAAGTATATACACTATAGCTTTCATATTTCATTAAGTGGAGGGCAAAGACAGTGTTGTATAGATAAACAGACTCGCATACACAACCATACCATACCACTCACATACCACCACCACCACATACCACACATGTCACTCCCTCTCACCTATGTCACTGAAGAAAAAACTACATAGATATGAAGGAAGAGACAATTACAACTAGCTAAACTGACAGACACACACAAACACAAGCTTCTCAACCACCACCACCACCACCACATACCACACGTCACTCCCTCTCACCTATGTTACTGAAGAAAAATTATAGATATAAAGGAAGAGACAATTACAACTAGCTAAACAGACACACAAACACACATGCAAACACCTCACACAACTCTCCCACCTATGTCACTGAAGAAAGAACTGCATAGATATAAAGGAAAAGACAATTACAACTAGCTAAACTGACAAACACACATACACACAAGCACTGACCACCACATCAGCACAGTACATCAGAATCATTCCTCATTTTCCCCTTGTCACTTTTGCAGACTACAGAGTGAGCAACGGAGACCTGAGTGAACCAAGACCCCTTCCCAGCAGCCCTTCAGATGAGGCGGTGAAGGTGGATGTGCGACGGCTTGCCCTGCTGCAGCGAGAGAGTTGTGTATAGACCACTACCTCCTCCTCCTCCTCCTCGTCCTCGTCGTCATCTTCCCCATCCTTGTTTCTTGAGGGGATTCGCTCATTAACACTGTCAAGCTCATTATTCTAGTGTAAAGCTTCTCATTTTAGTCCATATAGACCCTTTGTGCCCATTTTTTTAATCACATGTACAGTTTATCAATTTTTTTCTTGTATTTTTAATCTTTTATGGCTTGTTTTTTTTTTTTAATATGTACAGTTAAGCAGGTTTTTCTTATGTTTTTTTTTTTTTTTATCTGTGGCCAGATCTTCATCTCAGAAGTACTGTAGTGTTGTGTGGTCAGTTCTGAAAGGATGAAGTGCCTAAAACTCTATAAATATGTGGTTATTATTTTTTTTATTTCTAAGTGCCAGTCAAAAGTTACTTACAGTGTTGCATATGAATTATTGTAACATATGTGAAATGATGAAGTGCCGATAAGTGTATAAATATATGTATAAATATGTATAATTTTTTTTTTTATTATTTATTTATTTTTTTCTCAATCAGAAGTTTTTTACAGTGTTACGTATGAATTACTACACAAAACAAATGTCATATTGCTCTTGCCTGAATTACTTTTTATTTTTATGCAAGAATGGAAGCTGGCCAAGGGCAAAAAAATTGAAAGAAAAAGGCCCACTTGATTGCCAGTTCCCTTAAATTGTCATATTGCTCTTGACTGAGATTAGAGTGTATATACTTATTTTTTTTTTCAACAGTGCATTAATTCAGCTAGCAATGAAATTAATTATGAACAAAGTATGCAAAGAAAAAAAGGAAAGTGTGTATGTTATGTACAGGCAGACATTTTGTATATTCAACCGTGTTCTCATTTATATTTAGTTATTAGCCCCTTCAGTACCATGATGTGTTTCCATATTCATTCTGCTATTTGATTTTTATACAGCTTTAGAAACTTATGTCAGGATTGAAATAGTGAAGACTCAGGCCATTAATCTTCTGACCTCCATAGACCCTTCCAAATGTCAATGAAATAGTCTAATCATACACAAATCTCAAGGTAAAAATGTGTCCCGGTACTGAAGGGGTAAAGAAATGACTTATCTCTATTTGTAAGTCTTTCCCAGAATGGACTGTGTTGCTCACTGAAGGAGATTTTACAGATGTGTATAGTAGTATAATTTTTAAGCAGAATTTATAGTTATTATTGTTATTAGTCTCATGATCCAATGAGAATATTTAAAGGTTTATATTCATTTTTGTCTGATATGTGATAGATAATCCAAGCTTACATTGCTTTGAAAACACTATTTTTTAGATGCTTCCAGTGAGAACTCCATGTTCTCTGTTATGTGTTCTAAGCACACTCAATTCCACTGGCCAAGTAGTAGCTGGCTGCCTGTCTATCTAATGTACTCCACACTGACTGGTCTGTGAAAGAGAACAACCAAGGTGAGACAGGCCTTGTTGCACTTTAGGAATTGAAAAGGGTCCAGTAATCATCAGGAGTAGACTAAATTCCACTGGCCAAGTAGTAACTGGCCGCCTGCTTATCTAATGTACTCCACACTGGCGGGTCCTTGAAGGAGAGTGGCCAAGATGAGACAGGCCTTGTTGCACTCTGGGAATTGAAAAAGGGTCAGTAATCATTAGGGACAGCTTTGTTCTTGGAAATCTTTGAGTAGGAAGAGTATGATGAGTGACCATTTGTAAGTCTTTTACAATTGGCATTTCTATATTGTTTTTTCCCTGTAATTTAATCAGTGAAGATGATGAAAATGCATTGAAATGTTGGGAAAGGAGGTAAAGATGCTGACTGTCTCATTCCTCATCAAACTCTTCTTACAATATAAGTCTGTAACAATCACTTAAAAAGAAAGTTAATTGGTCCTGATGACTTAACTTGATGTTCAGATGTAATACGCACACAAATTGTCATACATGTTGATATTTTAGTTGATATGGGAGTTGTCTTGCCAATCATCAGAGCGCTGGCTCAATGTGTTGGCCGGCTGTCAAGCATCAGGAAGAGGTGACCATAATTTCTCATCAGTCAGTTCTCCAATGCTTCCTTACAGTCCTAAGGTCATAATTTACAGCTGGGAGTCATGTAGGGGCTCGTATATGTGTACATGTATATGTGTATAGGTGTGTGTGTGTGTGTGTGTGTGTGTGTGTGTGTGTGTGTGTGTGTGTGTGTGTGTGCGAGGTATATTTGCACACAATCACTCACTAACATTGCAGGGACTTGTGATAGTGTGTGGAGGGTTGGGGAAGTGTGTCAGGGAAGGCCTCACTGTGTTACATGTGTGCAGTCCTTAGTAGTCCTCACCCACTAAGGACATAAGGCACTATGGAATCCTTCAGTACCATGATGCATTTCCGTATTAATTTTGCTTACTATTTGGTAAATTTATACAACTTCAGAAACTTATGTGAGGGATTAAAATTGTGAGTGAGGAGGTGGTAGGGAAGACTGAAGCACAAGTTCTATACATACTCTTATGTTTTCATTGTGAGTCTTCACTGAGAGAATATCATTAAATTCTCTCTCTTTGGAAGACTGGCAACTGAAACATGAGGAAATATATAAAGTACCAACCTAAAACTCACTACCTTCTTCCTCACTCATTTGTGTCTTCATCCATATCACACTAGGCATCTTTTACCTGTTCTCCTTCTACTTAAGTACTACCACGCATACATGTCGCTCCCAACAGTGCATCGATATGTGTACAAATGTTCCATGGTGTGTGGGCATCTGTAAGGGTGGGAAGCAAGGATAGCCTCTCTCTCTCTCTCATTGTCACTGGGTAATAGAGGAAAGTGCATCTCTAAGGGTGGGAAGCAAGGGTAGACTCTTTTCTTGTCACTGGGTAAGAGAGGAAAGGGCTCCAATACAACACATGGTTATTGTCCATCTAGTATTTACTGTTATCTTCCTTATTCACATGTTTGTCAAGGAGCATCAGACAGTTCCTGAATGCTATGTGGTGTTTATGAAAAGGTTAATCTGTTAAGTAAACATGCCAGATTTCAGTCAGATCTTGTTTATCCACCAGTTTTTTATACATTGTTTTTCCTTTCCTGGAAGTATGTGTGTGTGTTTGTATGTGTGAAAAGTCAAAGTATCATTTGTTGTATCTGAGAAGATAATGTAGCACCCCACACACACGCCAGAGGCATGATACAGATGGCAGTAAGACAGTCCTGATCCAACATTCAGTCCCTTCATTGTAACATACACAGTGCACAACTTTTGTATTAGATAAAATTCACATGGACCAGTTCCTGAGAGGCAAATGTGCACTTATCATATGTGTATCTAGCTACAGGTAAATTGTGATCACAAAATAATTGCATTCCCCCAAAGAACAAAATGTAAATAAAGAATATGTAAATGAAATGCAGATTCCCTTTATTTTACTACATTTGATACATTTTACAATATTGTTTTTAGGTTAAATGTATAGATTATGCATCCACACATCATGGTAAAGGAAAACACTTGGCTTGTCAGAAAAAAAAGAAGATTAATCACTAAATTATGTTCAGCTACTCTATATTAATGCTAAGTTAGACATACAGATAAAAATGCCAGTCAGCTTATGTTAAAGAAAATTAAAGATTCCATTATATTGATTGATCACAGGAATATATGTATTAGTAACAGTAAGCTGTCCCAGAATAGCATTGATAGATATCCATTGGTCAGGTATGTGATGGTTACTGTGTTCCTGAGTGACAGGCGTAAGAGGTGGCATGGAAAGGAAAAGAAGCAAGTGATGACAAACATGGAGTCTGAATGATGCGTCCTGTGCTGTGCCATAATATTATAAAATGACTCCTTCATTAGTGTATTGTTTTCTTTTCTTGTATATTCATAATTGATAAGTTATTCTCTTCATATGCCATGTTTCCCTATCAAAGCTAACACTTTATTGTCTAAGTCATGAATTTTATCCATCTCATTGTAACATAGGTCATGTGAGGCAGCAACTGAGGCTTGCAGTGTGAGAGACTTGGAGGAGAATGTCTGCAAAGCTTTATTGCAATCTAACTATCTCTAACATTTGTAATTATTATGTAGCTACTACTTTATATCTACTATACTACTTTTGTATCTACTATAATAAGCTTTTTCTTTCTTCTTCCATTCCATCCCTCCATCTTTCTTTTTATTTCCAATCTTCCTTCATCACCTCCCTCCATTTCCTTCCCCACCAGTGCTGCATAGATTGGCCATCACATTCACTACTCTCATCATTCCATCTCTCCCACTTTTACTTTATTTCCTGCCTTCCTCTCCCTTCCATTCCTTCCCGGCATAGACTAGCTGTCACATATTCACCATATTGACGCACTTCTCTGAAACACAACTTTCTGATATATACTGTACTAGAGGAAACATAACAGCATTCTCAATGGAAGGGGCCGGTGTGCTGCAGCATCAGCCAGAACACAGCTACTCTGAGCTCCATGTGTTTGCAGGCCCACCAAAAATGCTCTTTGTCATAATAAAAAGGAGAAAAAGACTGTACATTGACTGATTCTTAAACATCCTGAAAGGTATATATAAAGGGTTTGAATATGAAGCACTATTATGTTGTAATCAAAGACATACATGCATATATTTAGAGTTGCCATATATCAATTATCACACACACACACACAACGATAATGCTGCTGCTGCTGGTACTACTACTACACTCTCTTACATCCTTCCATTACCCATTTCTTCCTCCTGTCACAATTTATGGACTTCATGTGGGAAACAGCAGGAAATGCCTGGAAAACACAGAAAATTAAAGGAAATGTTAACAAGTTGACATGTGGAGGGGCTGGGGTTGGTGGGGTGGGGTCTTGGTCTGGGGCATGGTGGGTGTCAGGTGGTCTAAACTGGAGTATACACAACCATCGCCTTATTTAACACAGTAATGGGCTATTTATCTACTTTATTAGTTGATTCTGGCTTTGCTTCACCCTCTGGGTCTGGAAACACAAGGGAGTGCAGGCAAACATTGGTGGACTGACAGGGAGGGAAGGGATGGCTGAGGTGCCCAGCTGTGGACCAATATTTACGTACGTAATCCATTTTAAAAATCACGAGAAGAAAAAAGCCACCCAGACTGGAATGCACTATATTTTTTGACGCAACAAATAGTTTAACTAACAACCAAAATATAATAACCTTACCGAGTCTTTTGTTTACGTAGCGATGTCCAATCAGCGGTTTGTATTCAAACTTACGGCGCCCTAAACACATCATAATGTCGAGATGGAAAGCACAGCCATACTACATTATACTATATTTTCTGAGTACGAAAATTTTTTGCTTTCCAACTAAATAAAGAAAACAGTGATTCCTTGTCTTATTAAGATTTTTGTTTTCTATTTTGGTACCGTTAAAAGTTTTCAACTTGAAAATGCGAATAGTTAAACAAAATGCTATTGGATATCATTATTTGTGTCATGTTTTTCATACTTTACTTTCTAAGTATTATATCAAGCACCAAAACAATCATAGGCGCGCTAATAAAAAAAAGTGAAAATTATATAGTGCCGAAAGTGTTGCTTCAATGAGAAACAAAAAAACATAGCAAGATACGATGTTATCATGGATTATACCTTGACTTACATTCCTATCAATAAATAAAATATAAACAAAACAATACAAAGTGCCATAATAAGGGAGAACAATCGTGATGTAGAGCCGAAGTATTTTTTGCACCTTTTTTTCACAATCTCCATTTCCCCTCCCTTTCCTCCCCATCCCTATACTTCTACCTCCTCCACCTACTCCAACACAGCGACTCCTTAAAAGACATGCGAACACCTGCTAAACACTAAAGAAAAGCGCCCTAAATCACTTAATTAGCTACAGGGTGAATGGGTGGGGTTGGCGGGTCCGGGCGCCAGAGATGCCTTGATGTAATTCACCACGGTCTTTCCCTGGTCACCCACCCATTACGGAGCGAGCTGCGCTCGGAACTCGAATTAACCCAAGCCTTCTTGATTGTGAACCGTGTGCTAACCATGTACACTACGCGGGATGCCTTGGTGTGTGTGTGTGTGTGTGTGTGTGTGTGTGTGTGTCAAACACTAGAAAATGGTGTTGTAACTTGGAGAGAGAGAGAGAGAGAGAGAGAGAGAGAGAGAGAGAGAGAGAGATTTCAGAAGCGATATATGAATCAACAGAAAAAAGAAAGGATTGTTTGATTGATTGATAACTTTATTGTTGTGTAAGTGTATACAACAAGGGAGGGAGTCGGGTCATGCCGACCACCCCCTAAACATGGGATAAAAAGGATTTAAGAGTGCGTCAGGAGGCAAAGGTGAAGCACGTCCTGCAAAGGAAAGAAGAGAAAGAAGTGTGAAAAAAAAGAAAACAAAGGAAGAAAGGATAAAGGAAGAAAGATGATTAAAGAAGATAAATGATATCCCGATGAGTAAATAAATGAATAGAAGGAACAAGGCAATAATCATATCGAAGAATTGCATTGGGAGAAAAGAAAAGAAGAAAGGAAGATAGGAGGGAAGGAAGGAAGGAAGGAAGAAGAGGAGGAGGAAGGGGATTTGGGGGAAGGCAGGCAGGCCACAGTCCAGCGGGTGAGGAGGAAGTTGGTTCACCTCAGCAAAAGTTCGATCCAGTGGCCTTTAAGATCAGGAATTGGTGGCATTCCTGCACCAGTGCCACCACACACACTGGCACCTCCCGTGACATCGTCCTGTACACACACGACCCTCCCTTGAAGAACAGGTAGAACTATGTAAAGAGAGTCGTGTCGTGTCATACGTAGAATGAAATGACTGCCTGTGAGATCCTGCCGCATGACTGGAAGAAAACTGCATTGTTGGATGTGGTTGAGTTAAATGACACGCGTTTGAACCACCAAATTAACAATTGACTACTGAAAAGGTAGACAGAACAGGAAACTAGGCAACGGTAGTGTAAGAAGCAGGTCAATAAGCGAGTGTGTGGTGGCCGCCCCCGATAAGATATTGGAATCAGCCATCAGATAGTGACAGGCGACAGCTGAATCTGACCTCTGCTGCTGCTCACACAGGGGATACAGCGGCACAGGACAGGAGAGACCCATAGTGCAGGGTGTTGAGTGCGTGGTGGAGACATTCCCGGTGTTGCAGTGTTCAGCCTTGGTCCCCCACAGTAACACAGCAACGACACTGAGACAGCCGTCCCTTGCGGTGGATGGTCCCGTCGCGCCACCCCAAGGCGTCCCCCGGGCCAGACGAGGCGTTCCTCCCCAGCAGGCGGTAGCGGGCGGCGTCCCTGCAGCAGCACAGCACATAGTAACAGCAGGGTCAGGGGTCGCTGTACCCCGGCCAGCAGAGAGCAGTGGGGTGGTGAGGATGACCCCGCCCGACCTGGCTCCGCGCCCCTCACAGCCGCGGGCGGGATGGGCGGCTGTGTAGGCGCCCCCAGGGAAACCACCCCCAGTACCGCCTCTCCTGGGGGGGGCGCCGCACCCCTGACAGGTGGGCGTCCAGGGGCGGGGAGGGGGGTGAGGAGCTCTGCAGCACCACCTTCGGGTAAGGGCATGTTGGTTGTAGCGGTACACAATGAGGTGAGGTGTGGGCGTGAGTGAGTGAGCCAGGAGCCAGCCAGCTGTGCCCTGTGGCTCAGCTGGCGTGGCGCTCCCTGGCTGCCAGGGAAGGGGTGTGCCTGTGTGCCTGTATTCAGCCCGTAGTGAAGTGTGCATGTGTGTCCCGGTGTGGTGGTGTGCTGTGTTGAACCTGGCCCAGATGGCACTTTGTTTGGTGCCGCCCCAGGCCTGCCTTAGCCTGCACCAAGGGGGGGATGAGGCAGGCTGGGATGGCGTGGTCAATCCTCACACTGATGTCCATCTGGGAAGATTTATCTGCCTGGAATTTTGAGTTTTCTTTGTAGAGTTCTCCAAGTAAGAGAAGCTTCATTACATGTGTGTTGACTGGTGTGTTTTGGTGTTTGATGTAGTTGTAGTGTTCAAGGAATGCTGCAGGGGTCTATTTCCATGTTCAGGCCGGAAGGCTTCTTGCTGGCTCCCTTCCTTTGTTGTGTCTGTGTGTAGTGCTGATTGTGTGTTGAGGGATGACAGATTGATATTTTCACATTCTTTCATCATAATCAACATGACTTTTCTTACTCTTCTCATCATGTGGAGCTTCTTATTCTGAGTAATTTGAACACGTACATAAGCGTCACAATTTGTTTGTAGCGCTGAAACAATTTTTTAAAGATTTACTATTTTTTTGTGGGAGAGCTGAGGTATATATTGCGTTGCGACACCTACACGTGTGATGGATATACGGGTGCTGAGAAATGCTGTTAGATGTGTTCATTCGGGTGTGCATATTGTCACATTATTTGCATGTGTACGCTTGAAATCAATGACGGTGATTGGTTCTCTTGTTTGAGCACATAGCCAATAAAAATAATGCTTAATAAATCTAGCCAATCAGAGCAGTTTATGGAGAGAACTGACTCTTTTTTAATAAGTGTATGGAAAATGCCTGAATGGACAGGAGGCACCTCAGTTAATGCTATTGTATTGCCAGATTTTACAAAGAGAAATAAGGTAATGACTTCATGTATCAATTTATTATCATTACTAGTCTGGTTAGGCTGGTTTGCTTTGGTGAGATCAGTTTAATTGGGATAGATAAAGTTAATTTGTTTTGAGGAAGATTTATTAACGGTGCATGTCGCCTCTACTAGGTTACGTTAGTTAGATTAGGTTAAAGTTAGGGTTAGGTTAATTTTAGTTCAATAGAGAAGTTTCAGTAGGTTGGATTGGGCAGCGGTGACCAGCGTTGACACTGAGTACTCTCCACAGCAGTAACAGTCAAAATTTTGGGCTGTTACTGCTGTTGGACTGTTACTTTTGTGGTACTTTGTGATAAAAAAAACTATTTTCTTCTGGTACATTTCGCTCTGGTTAATGGTTGATGAGTGGAATGGTCTCGTGGGCATGTAGTCAGGGCTGAGTCAATAGGGAGCTTTAAAAGAAGGTTAGATAAATTTATGGATGGGGAAGAGAGATGGAATTAGGTAGATTAAGCACACTGGGACTGCCTCATATAGGCCTGGCAGCCTCTTGCAGCTTCCCTCTTTTCCTATGTTTTGTATTAAGGTTTTTATCCATTTTGATCACAATATAGCACTTTGTGAGAGAATAGACCATGTTTTTGGGTGAACGGGGAGGGAGATAAATATAAAAAAGTATTGATTTGTGATGGAACCAAAGTGCAGATTCATTCAAAACAGGTCCAAAACTACTGGTCAGAAAAAAATGTTTCATCCTGAAGTGATAGTATGGTGAAAGAGTGTACATTTACTGACGGATCCCCTGGCTACTTGACAACATGAGGTGACATTGGTACCTTGATGGAGTGAGGGCTTTGATGTCCATGTCATTGTGTGAGGTGCTCTTAGAGTGACTCACCTCACAGTGTCACTATCCTGTTCACTGCATAGGATCTGCTTCCCTTCAGATCTCCTCAGCTCACCTGCAACTATAACATTTTAAAAACACAGATTAGCATGATTGGGAAAATAGTGGGAGCCCTGCATGCATTCAGACACTATGTGAGATTAGAGAAGCTTTGCCTGCTTCAAAAGTGCAGTTTACTTAATATATAATTGTATCATAGGCAAGCCATTGAATGCATTGCTGTCAACTATATGATTCCAGGAATGTTTGAAATGAAGCGCAAGAATAGAATTGAGGTCGTCAAAAGATTGCTAGAAAACACTGGACTGTTCCAATTTAAACATTATAATATAGTACTTAATATTATCACTGGAGAGTTCTGCTATGTTTGATTGAGTTGGCAAGGGTGAAGTGAGCTGTGTTGACAAAAAAGAAGTAGGTCATCTTGAGGAATTGGTGCCAGACCTTTTCTTATCAGCTAAGTCATCATATTATCAGCCTTAACCCCTTCAGTACTGGGATGCATTTCTACCTTGAGTTTTAAGCATGATTAGACAATTTTGCGTATCACGTGAAGATTAGTGAACCCTCCAGCTCTCCTCGTTTCATGGCTTTGCAGTTCTGTCCCTCAGCTGACATGACGTGTGAATGAATGGTAACCAAAACTAAATTAACTTCATTTTTAACCGAACTTACCCTAACCCTAACTTGAACATAGGTTAGCTTAATTTTGGTCTTACATTCATTCACACGTCATGTAAGCAAGTGAAAGCTGTGAACGGGTAACCGGGAAACAAGGCAAGCTGGAGCGTTCACTAATTTTCGACATGATCCTATTTTATTTACATTAGGAAGGGTCTATGGAGGTCAGAAGATTAATGGCCAGAGTCTTCACTATTTTAATTCCCTACATAAGTTTCTGAAGCTGTATAGAATCACCAAACAGTAACCAGAATGAATATGAAATTGTGTCATAGTACTACTCCTCTTCCAACATACCTCTTCCTCCTCCTCCTTCTCCTCTTCCTCCTTCTCCTCTTCCTTCTCCTTCTCCACTCAAACAAACAACTAGCTTTTTTTTACACTTCTCCTTTTCATCTTCCTACTTACCACCACTAACACTACTCCTGAAGGGATTAAGCATCTTAGTCTATCTTAACCTCTTCAATAATGGGACGCATTTTTACCTTGGGATTTGTGTACTATGAGATCATTTTATTGACATCAGGAAGAGTTTAAGGAGGTCA
The DNA here is from genome assembly GCF_017591435.1 of Portunus trituberculatus. Classification (NCBI taxonomy): domain Eukaryota; kingdom Metazoa; phylum Arthropoda; class Malacostraca; order Decapoda; family Portunidae; genus Portunus; species Portunus trituberculatus. The sequence goes on from NC_059270.1 coordinate 296,282, forward strand.
GAAGATTAATGGCCAGAGTCTTCATTATTTTAATCTGTATGAAATTGCCAAATAGTAGTAAGCTGAATGAATATGCAGTGTGTAGTGTATCTTATCAAATACTAGTGGGTGTGTATGTACTTGAGTCCACTTGAAGGACACAGAGAGACAGGAGACACTGAGACAGCCACATTCACTCTCTCACTCACTCACTCACTCTCTCACTCACTTATTCACTTTACTTTTCTTTACTTGTGAGATGAAGTTTATTATTCTTTCATTCCATTCCTTCCTTTCTTTCTTTTTCTTTTCTTTTCTTTGATTCTTCCTTCCTTCCTTCCTTCCTATGCTTACTTTTCCAACTTTCTTCTTTTCTCTTCCTTCCTTCTCTCCTTCCCGCTTTCCTTCCTTCCTTCACTCACATTATTTGTATTCATCATATTCTTGAGAGAGAGAGAGAGAGAGAGAGAGAGAGAGAGAGAGAGAGAGAGAGAGAGAGAGAGACATACAACTGTGAGATAGGTAACAAAATAAAAGAGAGACTGAAATAAATGCCAGAGAGAGAGAGAGAAATACTGTCCAACATGTAAATTGCTCCAAATCTTCGGTAAGGAATAAATAAAACTGTGGGTAACTCAAAAATAATGAATAAAACTCTATACAGTCTACATGTAGGTAGCTGAAGAGAAGAGGTAAGTGCAAATGAGTCCTGTGTAAGCATGTGATAGATTTAAAGGCTTGTCTTTTATTACCTGTGATATTTTTCTTCACTGTACCTCAAAAAGCACAAGGTTCTATAGACGAAGAGAGGCTATAGAGTCAGTGGTTGTGTGTGTATCAAAGGCACTAATCACGATGTAATGTTGTCTGACCAGTCATTATAATTCTCCTTTTTGCATCTATATTTTATTTTTTGTCGCCTTAAGAGAATTTGTTATAGATGTGTAGTAAATGAAATGTCTATTTACTTAACCCCTTCAGCACTGACACATTTTTACCTTTAGTTTTGGGTGTGATTAGACCATTTTATTGACATTAAGAAAGGTCTGTTGTGGGCAGAAGATTTAATGGCTAGAGTCTTCACTATTTTAATCTGACGTCTTCTCTTTTTTAATCCCACATAAGTTTGTAAAGCTGTATAAGATCACAAAATGGTAACTAGAATGAATATGAAAATTTATCATGGTGCTGAAGGGGTTAATGCATGGTCTGCACGTTTAATACTTCTGCTTTGATGTTCTTAGCTGTGTGAAGATGAATGAGTGACCTTGAATTATAAAAAAACTACCTTTAATCTCATAGGGAATTCTTAATTTTCTGTATAATAAACTCAGAGATATAAAAAGAAGAAATAAGGTTAACCATATGGGCAATATCACTATTAAATATTACTTTTGCATTGCCTGTACAGTTTAAATAGCAAAAGTTAAACCATTAAAAGTTGGGAAGATAAGGAATGTACATGCTTCACTTATTTAGGCAAGAATATATGTAACTTTTATATGCAAGATGGTAAAGATGATTCACTGATTTTTAGTTTCCATCATTGATCAATTGAAAAAATCCTGACCTTTCTAGCAACCTTCCCTCCTTTTAGTGCATAACCTTGACATTTCACTGTATATATGTATGACATCACTGGCCTTAAACTCTTCAGTACTGGGACACATTTTTACCATGAGTTTTGTGTACGATTAGACCATTTTATTGACATTGGGAAGGCTTTATGGACGTCAGGAGATTAATGGCCAGAGTCTTCACTATTTTAATCCCTACATAAGTTTGTGAAGCTGTATAAAATCACCAAATAGTACGCAGAACAGATCTAGAAACGTGTCATGGTACTGAAGGCCTTAATACGGTGCACCAATAATCCATAACACCATCATAGATACAGACCTACAAATGTTCTAATGAGTGAGGAATTTGTAGTAACCTTCTCTGATAAAGTGGAATGTTCATATAATCAGTGTCAGTGTGTCCATGATGAATACTTAAGCTGATAAACACTTCAATGCTTCCTATAGAGGTCTGATAAATTGTGTTGGTTCCTTATCAGTCTCGGTCAGAAGCTAAAAAAAAAAACCTGTACTTATATCACACTGGGATTTTGTATTTTCTTTCTGTCTTAAGGCCTCAAGTTGTATTTTATGGATGACGGGGCAACTTGAAAAAAAAAAGTCCAGTTAGTTGCCAGTCCCCATGCAGGTCCGAGAGAGTGATCCCCAAAAAGAAAGGGATAAATGTCTTGCATAGTGGAAGGAAGTGTGGCAACTCTCTACCTGCTTCTGTATTTCCAACTTCCTTTGACTTCATTTCAGAGGGAGGTTTTGAGACATTTATCCCTATTTTTTGAGCTTACTCTCTCAGATCTGGATGGGAACTGGCAACTAAGTGGGCCCTTCTTTTCATTTGATGCTGACCTTAGCCAGTTTTCCCATCTTACATTAAAAAAAAAAGAAAAAAAAGATGATTACTGTACTGACCAAGACTACTGTACACATAAATACCTTGTGAGTGTGCTGCCATCTTGTGCCATGTAAACCCTGCAAGTATAATCTGTCATTGCCCTTAATACTGATACTGCCTACCATAGCTCAGACTTAATGCTATATGAGGGGCAAGAATATACTGGCGTTCAAGCACTATTGTCCATTGTAGTATATCAAATAACCTCCTATTGTGGATGTATAGAAAAGCTGCATTTTTAATTGATCATGAGAGAGGCAGCTTTCCCTTTGCCTGAGTGTTACCTCGCTGCTCGACAAAATTAAAATTGCCATTCAGAGTAACAAGAGTCTATAGTAACCTTGATTGACATTGATTTCCCACCAAAAACAAGGTTCTATGATTTTTAGTTGACGAGCTCATCTCTCTCTCTCTCTCTCTCTCTCTCTCTCTCTCTCTCTCTCTCTCTCTCTCTCTCTCTCTCTCTCTCTCTCTCTCTCTCTCTCTCTCTCTCTCTCTCTCTCTCTCTCTCTCTCTCTCTCTCTCTCTCTCTCTCTCTCTCAAAACTTTCATAACTGACAAAACAAGAGTAGAGAGAGAAAAAAACAGTTTAATCTTAATTTTGAGAGAGGATCATTTCACCTCACAGTGAGTTGGGATGGCAAGAGATGGAGACACTCATGATATAAAGGAATGTTTTGTGATGATTAAACATTAAACTTTACACTGAAACAAACTCTTATGTAACCAAGACTATCCAACTGTACTCTTTTATTAAACTCTTATTTAGAACTCCTGGATAAAATTACGTATTCCTGTTTAGATTATAGTAATTAAAATCCCTTAACCCCTTCGATGCTGGGATGCATTTTGACCTTAAAATTTGTGTACAGTTAGACCATTTTATTGACATTAAAAAGGATCTATGGAAGTCAGAAGATTAATAGTCACAGATTTCACTATTTTATTCCCCTTATATGTTTCTGAAGCTGTATAAAATTAATATGAAAAAGGCATCTTGTATTTACAGGGTCAACTATAATACAGTAAGTCCTTGTTATACATATGCGTTCCTCAAAACCTTACTGCAAATCTAAGTTACACCGTATACCGAACCCATTATAAAATGTAATAATAGGGAATGCGTTCCAGCACGTCAAAAGTCAACCCTACAGAAATGAAAATACATGAATTTTTCTTACAGTATATTGAATCGTGGGTAGTAATTTCCAAATACCGTAACTGTAAATTTACCGATAAATAAAAACCGTATAACGAGGACTTACTGTATTTGCATCTGCTGTTGTTAATTCAGTTTACTAATTGAGATTGCTTAAAATGGCATCTTTTATCCACTAATATTACCAGTAAATTAAAAGAAAAAATGTCCCTCGCAGACAGAAAGTGATCTGAAAATTGTGCTATTGATATGACTGAGAACCAATGTAGTAGTATCTATTATCAAATACTACTAATACTGCTCTTAATGTTAATCTTTCATCCTTGCAAAAGCAAAAACATCCCACTTAGATAAGGGAGAATCCACCAAAAACTGTCCTGCCATTAATGCAATAAGTAAGATTCCTTGATCTAGTGTCTATTAATCTTTTACCCTCCTGCAGGCAAGATTGTCCCACTTAAACATGAAAGA
>NC_059270.1:307859-312859 GCF_017591435.1 Portunus trituberculatus
TTAACTTTGACGAGAAAAAACACTCCACTGTACACATTAGAAAGATTTGTTATGAATGCCACTGATGTAACCCTTGCAACATTCCCTGTCCCTCCCCCAACACCAGCACTTCACCAGGAATGCATTGCTAGTCTGTCTATTCTAAACTGCCCACTGTGTCTCAGTCTGAGGAAGTGGACAATTGAGTTACTCTTCAAAATATAGTGTACCGCTTATTCATGATTTAATTAATGTGTCAAGTACTTGGTTTTCTATTGATCAACACAATTATCACAAGGACGGACTACCATTTCCCTCAAGATATGACATGTATTTTGCTCCCAGTGGTCAGTTTAGAATAGACAGACTATATCCCATCACTGTATCTCTTGAGTGTCTTGGTTCTCCAGTCAGACTTCTATGTATGTACTTAAGTTTCACTACAGCCAGGGTATTAATCTTTAGTCCTCACATTCCTCAGTTACAGTTTTACATGTGATAAGAAATCCCATGTGCCAGATTCTCCTTGTTACTCAGATTTGTGGAGCTTGTAACAGATTGAGGTTGCTTTTATAGTTTGCTTGCCTGAGTTGCTGTTTTATGGGTGATGTTTTGTTTGTAGCATCGTATTTGTTCACGGTTCAGATGTGATTCTTCATTGTTCCTTTGCCTGATTTGCTGTTGTCTGTATGAAGATGTGTTTTCAGCATAGTGAATAAGCTCATGAGATTGTTGTTTGATGATGGTGTGTAGAAATCAAGTGTTGGGATGTGGTGTATGTATATCTTTAGTGTTCCTGTCTTTCAGTTATAGTTTTGGTGAAGATGCCTTTCCATCCTGTATAGAAAGAAGCACATCAGATCCATGACTGTCCTCAGGGTAACACTCTCCTTGCATTGCGTTGGCTGTTGCTTCTTGTACTAACTATATCTTGTCGTCTGCAGTGTTAATGCTACTGGATTACTACACTTCAATGTTGTGAGCTGTGACTAAGTCCGAATTGAAGACTAATGAATTGTTAATTATACTGGATTACTCTTAAATGTTGCTGTTACTGGAAAAATCTAAACTTGGAAAAATTGTCATGGGAATTGGATTAATTAAATGTGAATTTTATAATGACAAAGACAAAGAGTGTTAAGAAATTTAACTTTTCAAATAGAAATCTTGACTTTAGGAATGTGTTGGATATGGTGGAAGTGTGTGCAAAGAATTCCTAAGATCAAACAAAGTATTTAGACATTATGAAGGCAGGAGATTCATTAGCTAGACTCACATTATGTATGCCACAACTTTCAAGACATGAGAATATGTCCTGAGAAAATTTGACTTGGCTGTTGAAACTGCTATACAGTAAAAGAAGTGTTTGTCTAGCATGCAAAAGGAGAATGATACAGATATTCATAGGAAGAGTAGGAGGGTTGACTAACTGGAAGAAACACATAGATGCTTGTAATATTTTATAAGTGATTGTATAAGTGTAATATTTGGTACAGTTTGCTCCTTAGCAGTGTGGTGATGGAAGGTGCACGGCCTGGCTGGCACTGGTCATCTCTTGCTTTTGTTGAGAGAATTTGTACTTGTTGGGAGAACTATAGACTATCTACTATAAAGTGGCTCCTGGGTCTGGGTCTGAATGGTGCCCAAAGATAAGCTACCCTTGTGATAATTGTGAAGATTCAACAGAAAACAAGTATTAGTAACATCAAATGAATTACACCAATAAGATAGAATAAGTTTTGACCTCAGGAGCAATTTTGGAGTAGACAGGTTATAGTACTTGTTGAGAGGAGAATGTTACACGCTGCAAAATGTTCAGCTTGCAAATATACATCAAGGGAAACAGTTATGTCTTGATGAGAAAGGATTAGTGATGGAAATTATTGATGTATATACTGGTATATTTATAAACCTACAATATTTGTACTATTTGCATTTTTACCTAAATGTTTTGACAAATTTTCTGTCTAGATTGTAATCACGACATCACATGGAGACAAAAGGCAGTAGTGGCATTCACTGTTCATTGATACCCAGATAGACTCAAGAGTTGAATGAATGGATACTGGAATTACATGAGAGGAGGAGAAGTTGTGCATACTGCCTGCAAATTATAAAGAGATGAAATTATTACAAGAGTTAGGCAGCTGGAGCTCTAGAAATGTTGATGCCTTTGCGTGTGTGTTATGACTGACCTGTGTGACACTAGGGAATCTTCATAGGTATTTCAGGAAGAATATGTGTCAATAAAAAGAGATTGTGATAGAGATTGACTTTTAAAATGATATTGAAGCTTATACCTTGTCTGTAACATTGGAGGCTTTACTTGCTGTATGACCAAATATTACTTACTATGTACTGGTAGAATAACTGCTTCAGGAAGAACAGGATTTACTTTATATAAGTGAAAAGAGATTTTTTATTGAGATTCACATGTTAAAATGATGCCAAGGCTTGTAATTTTTTTAAAGATGCTCTTGCTTATCTATATTGGAGATTTTTATCTGCTGTGTGACTAGAAATATGTATTCAGCAGTGTTGTGTTTGTCTGGTGGAAAGCTTTACTCTTTGGTCAGAGTTGTGTCATCCTGCATCACGCAACCAGGATTTGTTTTGTTTTTAGATATACTTCTTTTTTTTTTTTTTTCAGTTTAGTTAAGTAATTGGACCAAAATTAGATATTTCAATATTTTCAGGGATTTATTTCAAGTAAAAGAATTTTTTTTATTTATGAGTTAACAATAGAATATCTGATAACTTGACAAGTGGTTATCCTCTATAATCTTTCCTTATCTTCCCAGTCTAAGATGGACTTGGGTTAAGTGGCAAATGTTCTGTCCAGATACAAGCAAGGTCGCTGTACCTCCTTGCAAAACCTGAGGGTTGTCGTGTGTGGTCACTGTCTCAATGTCTTGCCTCCCACCAGGACTGGGAATAAAAGAACCAAGTCTCTTGCTGGAAATGTATGAGTCACTTCACTCACATCTGATGTGGACTAGCATTTGCTTATTTAGCTACATATTTTTATATTTGTGGACAGCGACTCTTGAGGAGACAGAGTGTGTTGGACAGTTACTCAGACTTGTGCTCCAACAGAGGGGAAGCTCAAGATGTTTAAGAAGAATGCAGCAGCAGAATGATGTGTGTGTGTGTGTGTGTGTGTGTGTGTGTGTGTGTGTGTGTGTGCGTGTGTGCGCGTGCGTGCGTGTGTGCACACCATCTTGCAAGAACCAGTGAGCAAAGTGAAACATTTTCATTGATACCCAGATAGACTCAAGAGTTGAATGAATGGATACTGGAATTACATGAGAGGAGGAGAAGTTGTGCATACTGCCAGCAAATTATAAAGAGATGAAATTATTACAAGAGTTAGACAACCGGAGCTCTAGAAATGTGGATGCCTTTGTGTGTGTGTTATGACTGACCTGTGAACTAATGATACCTGGCCATGAGTGTGACACTAGCCACTAGCACTTAGCTCTTCAGCCCCCTAGGAACAACTTTATAGGGTTAAAGCAGTCAGGTGGTGTGCTGTTCCTGTTGTGCATGTAGGTCAGTGAAAGACCTTACAGCAAGACAGAGCTACATGTGAAGTGTCAGTGTGTGTTGCTTGGCAAACAGATTGTAACCCTAAAGACTTGACAGAAAGGCAAAACAAGGACTACATGTGAAGTCTGACTGTCCTAGATTACATTCCGTTGAAGGACTTTAAAGGAAATTGTTCCAGAGATTTCAAATATTTCCCCATCCTTCCTGTCCTCTCCCTGTCTCACACATCTTTCATTTCTTCCTTTTCTCCCATTCATTCTTCCTACCCTGTCACAAGATTGCAATTTCAGTGAGTGTGTGTTCAAACTTGATAAATTTTCTTCATCTATTAATCTGTCCATTTCAACTTACATTTTCCTCTCTCCATTCTTCTTGATCCCCTTTCCAGTAGCTTCACCCACTCCTACAATTATTTTTTCTCTGCCTTTTCATCTTCTTCCATTCCTTTCCCTTATCCTTTTTTGTCCTCCATAAGTCCTAAAATAATTCCTTCCCTTGCCATTCCATCAACTTCTCCCTTCCCTTCCCTTCCCTTCTTATCCTTGCTTTTCTCCTAAGTTCTTAATTTTGCTCATCACCTCCCACCCACTCCCACCATGACTTCTTGTCCCATTACCAAGAGAAGTAGGAACACCAGACTCACACACACACATACTTGTAGATGCACAGAGTGACTTCACACTTCACAAGACCTGTTGCCCCTGTTGCCACCACTCACTCAGCAGAACGATGGAGGGGGGACGGCCTATATTTATAAGGGGAAGGTAACCTGCTGCACCTTCCCCTGCCCATCCACTGGCCTGCAGCATGCTAGGTTAGGTTAGGAGTGTATATACCATAGTTTATACATCTATCCATATTATATTACGAAATATGCGTGTTTAGTGTGTGTGTGTGTGTGTGTGTGTGTGTGTGTGTTTTGGTAAACTAAAAATTGTACACATTGTGATGCAATTTTTTTTTTTCATTTATTTCCTGTGTGTGTGTGTGTGTGTGTGTGTGTGTGTTAAGTTACCAGTGTTTAGCAGGGAACCTGTTATTATTACGTCTCTCCTATCATGAAGTTAATGAGTAGCTTTTGTATGAATCCCTCAAGCCCTGATGATGATGATGATGATGATGAGCAGACCTTTTCTGTGATTAACAAATAAAGTCAGTACCACTTCTTTATCCTTTCATTGACATTTGTAAACCCTTATTTGTTTCATCTTTGTTGATTATCTCAATGGGTAAGGCGAAAGACTTCAAACAAAACCTCAAGATATGAATTGATAGTGTTGTGGTGACATTAACTAACATGTCTGATGAAAGCTAAAGAGTGTTATACCCAAGACAGGACAGTTACATTTAGGAAGGGTATAAATTCTTTTGCACTCAATTCTTCTCCATAACTATACTGCTTCATTCAATTTCCCTCCTACTGTTATTTTTAGTTTAATTTTTATTCATTTTTTTCACTCCATCCTATGACA
>NC_059270.1:347859-357859 GCF_017591435.1 Portunus trituberculatus
GAGTACAAGGCTGCAGTCTTATTAACGCTAACTCCAGTACTATCAGGGCATTAGCAGTAAAGAAAGATAGTGTATGGAAGTAGAATCAAATTGTCTATGCTTTATTTAATAGGAAGGTCAACTGTTTCATGAAGTATTTGTAGTAGATCGAGTCTTACCTAACCTAACCTAACCTAACCTAACCTAGTAGTATCCAATTTTCTATACTATACTAAACAGAAGGATTGACCATATCATGATGTCTTGATCTCTTTCAATACTGGGACACATTTTTACCTTGAAATTTGTGTATGATTAGACCCTTTATTGACATTAGGAAAGGTCTATGGAGGTCAGAAGATTAATGGCCACAGTCTTCACTATTTTAATCTCCTGCATAAATATTTGAAGCTGTAAAGAGTCACCAAATAGTAAGCAGAATGAATATGGAAACGCGTCATGGTACTGAAGAAAGTTTTTAGCCATAGATAATTTGGAATAAAATAAATAATAAAAAGTTACATACGGTTAACAGGAGGGTCGATCGTTTCATGAAGTCTTGATAGCGAATCCAGTCTAATTAACCCCCTTCAATACTGGGACACAATTTTACCTTGAGATTTGTGTATGATGAGACCATTTTATTGACATTAGGAAGGATCTATGGAGGTCAGAAGATTAATGGCCTGTCTTCACTATTTTAATCCCCACATAAGTATCTGAAGCAGTATAAAATCACCAGAATGAATATGAAAACGCGTTATGGTACTGAAGAAGTTAGGAATTCTATAGGGAAAGCTTTTTAGCCATAGTATAGGGAATAAAATAAATAAAAATATACACACGGTTAACAGGAGGTTCGACCATTTCATAAAGTCTCAATAGCGAATCCAGTCTTATTAATACCAACACCAGTAGTCCCGGGGCATTTGGGGCAAGGTTTGGGTGAGGCTCAGCTCTAGAGGGAAAAGTCGGAAGGTGCGCAATGGGACTGAATAACAATAAGGATTAAGGACAAAAGACGATCAGTTTGGTGAATAGCGGCTGCAGACAAAAGGGAAACCGGCGCCGATCGCTTGACAATAACGTAAGCGGCAAATAATCGCTACAAAGGATCGGATAAATGAAGAAGGAGGAAGAGGAGAAGGAGGAGGAGGAGGAAGAGGAAGAAGGAAAGGGGATAACAGAAGAAAGAGGAAGAAAGGGAGGAAGCTGTGTTAGTGAAAAGAGGAAATTTGATAAAGGAGAGAAAAGTGAAATTCGGATAACTGGAATAAGAGACAGTCGGATAATTGCAGGAAAAGTCGGATGATAAGAAGGAAGCAAGGAAAAATATCAGGAAAATGAAGGAAAAAAGGGCAAAAATGAAAGGAAAGTTAGATAAATCTCAATATTTCATTACTTATTCCTGTTGTTTTTCCTATGTAATCTTTAATAATATTCTGTACAGTCTTTCTCTTTATCAATATTAGCAAGGGAAAGAATTAAGAAAGGAAAGAATATCAGTAAATGGAGGAAAAATGAAGAAAAAGTAAAAAATGGAAGAAAAATTAGATAGTTTCAATATTAGATTACGTTTTCCTATTCTTTTTTTCTCACGTCATTTTCTTCATTAATATTCTGTACTGTCTTTATTCTTGCTATTAATTTCTTTATTTTCTATGGTGTCTTTGTCCTCTTTATCATTATCAGTAAGGAAGCAACAAGAAGCCATTATATTTATACGTGGCAGACACTTATTAACCCCTTCAGTACCAGGACGCGTTTTCATATTCATTCTGGTTACTATTTGGCGATTTTGTACAGCTTCAGAAACACATGTTGGTATTAGAACAGTAAAGACTCTGGCCATTAATCTTCTGACCTCCATAGACCCTTCCTAATGTAAATAAAGTCGTCTAATCATATGCAAAAGTCAAGGTAAAAATGTGTCTCAGTACTGGAGGGGTTAAGTAGCACGAGGGACGGAACAAGAGTGATGCTTAGTAATCACGGTAAAAAGAATGCCAGTGTTTCCATCACATATCTTACACTTCTCTCTATAATGGCATTTCTCAGCCTTTCTTTTCCCCATAACGACCATCTCTTACTTGCAGCTTTCTCGTGATTTCTACGTATTTATATAGCGATCTTGTTAACCATCTTGTCAAAATCATCAGTCTTGTTATCTCTTATGCCATTTTACTTTAATATCTCTTATCAGATTCCCTCTTGCGTTTATCTATCAAGGCTTTACTCTCCTCCTCCTCTTCCTCATCATTATCATCTCTTACATGTTCCTCGTAACTGTTAAGTATAATTGTCAATGTCACCTTTGTTATATTTCTTATGCCATTTCAATATTTATGTTAACTCTCCTCGAACACTTCTCTAATGACTGTCTTCTACTACTACTACTACTACTACTACTACTACTACTACTACTACTACTACTACTACTACTACTACTACTACTACTACTACTACTACTACTACTACTACTACTACTACTACTACTACTACTACTACTACTACTACTACTACTACTACTACCATAACATCTTTAACATGCTTCTCTCTCTCTCTCTCTCTCTCTCTCTCTCTCTCTCTCTCTCTCTCTCTCTCTCTCTCTCTTTCTCTTTCTCTTCGTCAATCTCTCCTTGAGCTCAAATATTAACCACCAGTCTAACATAACCTTCCTATGCTTGCTTCCATGAGGTCTCTCTCTTGGTAAACCAGCTTTTGTGAGGTTGTGTGTTCTCTGTCGGTAACGTGAATGTCTTAATCTTTCCAGGTAATGGCTCCTCTTCTGTCTCGAGTGTGTGGACGGCCTCTACTCACAACCGTTGCTGAATATGGTGAGTAGAAAGTTGTTAATCCCATTCACTCTTTGTCTTCAGTCACGCTTTGATAAAATATTCTTCTCTTTCTGTCTTCTAACATTATTTTCACGGGTACTTTAACTCCTTCAGTACTGCGAGTGTTTTCTACCGTGAGTTTTGGCTATGATCTGATTTTTATTGACATTATGAACTGTCTATGGAGGTCAAAAGATTAATGGCCAGAGTCTTCACTAATTTAATCCCCCAACTCATGTTTCTGAAGCTGTATAAAATTGGCTTCGTATTCTTAAACACTTCAGTACTGAGACTCTTTTCTACCATAAGTTTAAGGCATGATTAGATGATTTTGTTGACATTGGGAAGGGTCTATGGAGGTCAGAAAATTAATACCCACAGTCTTCACTATTTTAACCATGAATTTTTAGTTGCCATTAGACGATTTTACTCACACTAGAAAAGGGTCTATGGAAGCCAGAAGATTAATGGCCAGAGTCTTCACTATTTTAATCACCCACATAGGTTTCTGAAGCTGTATAAAACAGTAAGCAGAATTAATATTACGAGTCGTTGTACTGAAGGGATTAAGAAAACAATATGAATGAAAGTGTTCTGAAATATATTCATGAATGAGGTGAGTAACAGCAAGGATTAAAATATCAAGTGAAAATGTTACTGATTGTTGAAAGCAAGTGAGTAGAGTCGACAGAGTGCCAGAAGATTAAAACATAAGTAGGTGAATTGATAAGATAAATGAATGAAGAAAAAAAAACGAAAAATGGATGCAATGAAGAAAAATAGAATGGAAGAATAGGACAAATAGAAAATAAGAGAAAAAAATGAAGGATACAATAATGAATGTTTTTTTTTTTATATTTTATGAATTAATAGTTTATTGATTTATTTATTTAATTCTCCATTCAGTTTTTGGTATCTATTCAGTCATCTCTCTCTCTCTCTCTCTCTCTCTCTCTCTCTCTCTCTCTCTCTCTCTCTCTCTCTCTCTCTCTCTCTCTCTCTCTCTCTCTCTCTCTCTCTCTCTCTCTCTCTCTCTCTGTGTGTGTGTGTGTGTGTGTGTGTGTGTGTGTGTGTGTGTGTGTGTGTGTGTGTGTGTGTGTGTGTTCTAGCAGGGGTGGTGGCGGCGGTGGTGGTAACGGTGGTGGTGGTCTAAGGAGAATTAAATGACTCCTGCATCTGTCGTTCTTTACAACCCTTGCACCACCACCACCACCGCCGCTGCCACCACCACCACCACCACCACCACCACCACCACCACCACCACCACCACCACCACCACCACCACCACCACCACCACCATACTACTACTACTACTACTACTACTACTACTACTACTACTACTACTACTACTACTACTACTACTACTACTACTACTACTACTAAAAATGATGATGATGATGAGTAAATGGAGGAGGAGGAGGAGGAGGAGGAGGAGGAGGAGGAGGAGGAGGAGGAGGAGGAGGAGGAGGAGGAGGAGGAGGAGGAGGAGGAGGAGGAGAAAGATGAGGAGGGTGAGATAGAGGAGAGAGCTGCTACTACTAATACTATTACTACTGCTTCTGAGAGAGAGAGAGAGAGAGAGAGAGAGAGAGAGAGAGAGAGAGAGAGAGAGAGAGAGAGAGAGAGAGAGATTAACATCACGAGAGCATGACTAATAGCCACCACCTTTTTCTCACACCACCACCACCACCACCACCACCACCACCACCACCACCACCACCATACTCAACACCATGCATCACCACCATTACTCTTTACTTTCCTTCACTCCTCTGGCTAATACGTCTTGTTTAACTCTCCTCCTCCTCCTCCTCCTCCTCCTCCTCCTCCTCCTCCTCCTCCTCCTCCTCCTCCTCCTCCTCCTCCTCCTCCTCCTCCTCCTCCTCCTCCTCCTCCTCCTCCTCCTCCTCCTCCTAATACATTGGCCATTATAATGCTTAACCTTCCTTCTTCCTTCATTCCTCTGCCACATCTTATTCATTTGTCACACTGCTCCTCCCTTCTTTATTATCCTTCCTCCTCCTCCTCCTCCTCCTCCTCCTCCTCCTCCTCCTCCTCCTCCTCCTCCTCCTCCTCCTCCTCCTCCTCTTTGTATGCGTTGGTCTTTATGTTCCCGTTTTTAATATTTCTTCTTTTCATTTTATTTCTTCTTCTTCTTCTTCTTCTTCTTCTTCTTCTTCTTCTTCTTCGTCATAAGCAATTGCACTAATACAGCAACAACAACAACAACAACAACAAGAATCGTCCTACTACTACTACTACTACTACTACTACTACTACTACTACTACTACTACTACTACTACTACTACTACTACTACTACTACTACTACTACTACTACCAGCTCATAAGTTCCCGTCTATTTTTTATACTTCAACTACATCTCCTCCTCCTCCTCCTCCTCCTCCTCCTCCTCCTCCTCCATAGGTCGCCATATCTCACTACCGAACACAGAGCTTACAAAGTTGTTTTCGCGAAGATTTTTATTGTAGTAATCGGATTGGGGACACCTGACTCCTCCTCCTCCTCCTCCTCCTCCTCCTCCTCCTCCTCCTCCTCCTCCTCCTCCTCCTCCTCCTGTACCGTCCATCTTGTCCTTGCCTCTTCTACTTTTCCTTTTCCTCCTCCTCCTCCTCCTCCTCCTCCTCCTCCTCCTCCTCCTCCTCCTCCTCCTCCTCCTCCTCCTCCTCCTTATCTTTCAGTATCACTCCCTGTTCTTGTTATTTGTTGTTTTGTTGTTGCTGTTGTTCATCTGTATATTCTATTTATGATTGTATATTACTACTCTCTCTCTCTCTCTCTCTCTCTCTCTCTCTCTCTCTCTCTCTCTCTCTCTCTCTCTCTCTCTCTCTCTCTCTCTCTCTCTCTCTCTCTCTCTCTCTCTCATATATATATCAAATTCGTTATTGACTCGCTGTCTTTGTAGGTGAGTAAAGAAGAGAGAGAGAGAGAGAGAGAGAGAGAGAGAGAGAGAGAGAGAGAGAGAGAGAGAGAGAGAGAGAGAGAGAGTGCCCACAATACACCTCCTACACCTGTCCGCTAAGCTAGATGGATGCCCTACACACACACACACACACACACACACACACACACACACACACACACACACACACACACACACACACACACACACACACACACACACACACACACACACACACACACACACACACACACACACACACACACACAGGAGCAGGTTCCCAAGAGAGAGAGAGAGAGAGAGAGAGAGAGAGAGAGAGAGAGAGAGAGAGTACATTAACATAGGTATTTATAGATAGAGATGGATAAGACGATAGAAATTCAGATAGAAGGAGGAGGAGGAGGAGGAGGAGGAGGAGGAGGAGGAGGAGGAGGAGGAGGAGGAGGAGGAGGAGGAGGAGTAGGGGTGTTTATGCGGTCGCCAAAGGAGCAAAGGAGGGAGGGAGGGTACAGATGGGGAGGAGGAAGAAGAAGAAGAGGAAGAGGAAGAAGAGGAGGAGGAGGAGGAGGAGAGAGAGGAAGAGGAAGAGGAGGAGGAAGAGGAGTTCAAAGGCTGACTGGGTGGCATCAAACTCCTCCATTATATTCACTAATGGATTGACCCTCCTCCTCCTCCTCCTCCTCCTCCTCTTCTTCCTCCTCTTCCTCCTCCTCCTCCTCCTCCTCTATCTCTTCCATCTCCTTTGCGACATTTTGACTGTCGTATTATTGTCACTATTATTATCGTCTTACAATTATCTTTATTATTATTATTATTATTATTATTATTATTATTATTATTATTATTATTATTATTATTATTATTATTATTATTACTTTTATTTTTACTACTACTACTACTACTACTACTACTACTACTACTACTACTACTACTACTACTACTACTACTACTACGACTACGACTACGACTACTGTTACTACTACTACTACTACTACTACTACTACTACTACTACTACTACTACTACTACTACTACTACTACTACTACTACCGTTGTTGGTGTTTTTGCTACAAGAATGGCAGGTTTTAAGATAAGAATATTTTTGATAATTCATGAACTAAAATAAAAGAAAAAGGAAAGAAAAATAATTGATACCAAATCTATATTCAGAAAAACTGTATTTGAAGGCTAATGGAAATCAAAGCTTAATCAACAAAGTATTTAATTCCAATACAATTTTCAGCGTCACTCTCTTAGTAGCGAAGCAGGGAGAGTGAAAGTAACCACAGGAAAAAAAAATATTAATATGAACCAGAAATAGAGACGCCTTTTGTACATGATAACATTTAAGAATAAGAATAGTAATAATAATTTTGGATAATCCTTTTTTGAGTGTGTTTGGGGACTGGTTTCTTCAATGGAGCTCTTATTTTTTATTGCATTTCTTTTTGTTGCCCTTGCCTGGAGCCTCTCTAACACACAAAGCGGTATAAATGAGAGAGGAAGGCATTTGACACCCATATAGCACACGATAGGTTAGGTTAGGTTAGGTTGCTACTACTACTACTTTTTCTAGTAGTAGTGGTAGTAGTAGTAGTAGTAATAGTAGTAGTAGGTGGTACTGGGTAGTAGTAGTAGTAGTAGTAGTAGTAGTAGCAGTAGTGGTGGTGGTGGTGGTGGTGGTGGTGGTACAAGTGATAGTAATAGTGAATGGTAAAAGTAGTAGTAGTAGTAGCAGTGGTGGTAGTGTGGTGGTGGTAATGCTGGTGGTAGCAGCAGCAGCAGCAGCAGCAGCAGTGGCAGCAGTGGCAGCAGTGGTGCAGTTGGTTATTATTATGGTGGTGGTGGTAGCAGCAGCAGTGGTGGTGGTGGTGGTGGTAGCAGTAGGTGGCAGTGGTGATGGTGGTGGTGAGTGGTGCAGCAGCAGCAGCAGTGGTGTGTGCAGCAGCAGCAGTAGTGTTGGTAGTGGCAGTGGTGGTAGTAGTGTTAGTAGTAGTAGTAGTAGTAGCAGTAGTAGTGGTAGTGTGTGGTGGTGGTGGTGGTGGAAGATGACGATGAAGGTAAAAGAAGAGAAGAAAGAGAAGAAAGGAGAATAAAAGAAGAGAGTAAAGGAACGAGGAGATGAAGAGGAGGTGGAAGAGGAAGACGAATAAGGAAGAAAGGAATGATAGAGGAGGAGGAGGAGGAGGAGGAGGAGGAGGAGGAGGAAGGAGGAGGAGGAGAGGACCTCTTTCTTTCCTCCTTGCACTGCCTACCTCCTCCTCCTCCTCCTCCTCCTCCTCCTCCTCCTCCTCCTCCTCCTCCTCCTCCTCCTCCTCCTCCTCCTCCTCCTCCTCCTCCTCCTCCTCCTCCTCCTCCTCCTTCCATCAGGCAGCATTAACGTGGGAGCCACAGCAAAGGAAGGAAAGGAAGAGTAGGAGGAGGAGGAGGAGGAGGAGGAGGAGGAGGAGGAGGAGTAGGGAATATGCAAATCTCTCCTTACTTGTCCATTTTCTGTTGAAGCTTAAAGAAAACAGTCCGGGGTCTTGATCTCTCTTATTGTTCTCTCTCTCTCTCTCTCTCTCTCTCTCTCTCTCTCTCTCTCTCTCTCTCTCTCTCTCTCTCATAAAGGAAGGATCACCACACACACACACACACACACACACACACACACACACACACACACACACACACACACACACACACACACACACACACACACACACACACACACACACACACACACACACGTAATGGCAAAATGATAGGAGGAAAACACATTAGTACACCATGAGGGAAGAGGAGGAGGAGGAGGAGGAGGAGGAGGAGGAGGAGGAGGAGGAGCAAAGGAGAATGACGAATTTGCTCGAATAAATTAACTTGAAATATAGATTAACTTTTGGTGATGATGATGATGATGATGATGGTGATGATGGTATGATGATGGTAGTAGTAGTAGTAGTAGTAGTAGTAGTAGTAGTAGTAGTAGTAGTATTGTCATTATTACGAGATAAACAACAACAACAACAACAACAACAACAACAACAACAACAACAACAACAACAACTACTACTACTACTACTACTACTACTACTACTACTACTACTACTACTACCACCACCACCACCACCACCACGACACCACCACCACATACCTACATATAAATATTACCTTATATCCATTCCTCTTATCCTTCTAGTTTGGGGCAAAGGATTAGGTTAAGGTAGGTTAGGTTAGGTAAGGTTAGATAAGGTTAGACAAGGCTAGGTAAGGTTAAGTTAGGTAAGGCTAGGTTAGGTAAGGTTAGGTAAGGTTAGGTTAGGTTAGGTTAGGTTAGGTAAGGTTAGGTTAGGTTAGGTAAGGTTAGGTTAGGTTAGGGTAGGTTAGATAAGGTTAGGTAAGGTTAGGTTAGGTTAGGTAAGGTTAGGTTAGGTTTGGTAAGGTTAGGTTAGGTTAGGTTAGGTTAAGTTAGTGGCAAGAGGTGTGATGTTGCCTTGTCCTTCCTTTGTATTCCTTTGGCAGAGAGAGAGAGAGAGAGAGAGAGAGAGAGAGAGAGAGAGAGAGAGAGAGAGAGAGAGGTGGTGGATCTGTGGCTAACTGTGGCTGGCTGTGGCGGAGCTTCCCTGGGCCACACAATTAATCCACATTAATAGCCTATTTATCTCCACTAGTAATACGGAACTCATCTCCTCGATCCTCCTCCTCCTCCTCCTCCTCCTCCTCCTCCTCCTCCTCCTTCTGTTCCTACTCCTCATTATTGTTATCGGCAAAATCATGTCTGTTATTAACAAATTTTTTTTTTTTCTGTTGATGCATATTTTCTTCCTCTTTGTCGTGTATTCCTCTTCCTCTTCCTTGTCTCCTCTTTTGTTGTTGTTGTTGTTGTTGTTGTTGTTCTTTTCTTCTTTTTCTTCTTCTTCTTCTTCTTCTTCTTCTTCTTCTTCTTATTATTATTATTATTATTATTATTATTATTATTATTATTATCTTTGAATGTTACTATTACTACTATTATTGTTATTATTATTATTATTATTATTATTATTATTATTATTATTATTAATATTATTATTATTATTATTATTATTATTATTATTATTATTATTATTATCATTATCGTTGAATGTATCTGTATAATTCACAAATTTATCCTTTAATTGCATGTAAATCCTTCCCTTCGTTACCTTTCTCCACTGTTATCCCTTTCCTCTTTCTCTTCATTTACTTCCTTTACTCCTTCCTCCTTGTCTCCCTTCTCTTCCTCATCTTGTTCTTCCTCTTCGT
>NC_059270.1:372859-377859 GCF_017591435.1 Portunus trituberculatus
TCATTTAAGAGATAGGTTTCAAGACATTTATCCTTTTTTTATGGCTAACTCTCTCGGACCTACAAAGGGACTGGGAACTAAATGGACTTTTTTTTTTTTTTTTTTTTGCCCTTGGCCAGTTTCGTCTCTTACATAATAGAAAACCATTAGCAAGAAAAAGATACCCACTGAAACTAGAATATTCACCTCTATGACTTCTGAAAAACCATCTTAGTAACATAACAAAGAGGAGAACAAAGCTTACCTCTCTACGTTATGTGTTTCTAAACTTAACTTCTTCAGTATTAGGACACATTTTTTACCTTGAGATCCGTGTACGATTAGACGATTTTATTGACAGTAGGAAGGGTCAATGGAGGTCAGAAAATTACCTAATTAACCACAGTCTTAACTACTGAAGCTGTATAAAATCACCAAATGATAAGCAGAATGAATATAAGAAACATTTCATAGCACTGAAGGAGCTACAGAGTGACATCATTACAATACAACACAGGAGAACTATTATTAATCTTTATGGCTTCTAAAAATCTTACTCCATAACCAGTAGAACAAGAGTTGCCTATTTACGCTATCAAACTTCAGAAGACTCGCAGTGTACCTATTTCAGAAAGCTTTATATAGTGTTTAACCCAAGTAAGAGAAGATTTGTACTGTATATACTGGAAACCCCATATTCAAAAACGCCTTCCTCTCTCACTACGACAATTTTGCAAGGCCACAGAGACAACTACCCGGATTATCAAGACAGCTTCTCCTTTCACTAAACTAGAAATCTTGCTAATCTATCACCAGAATCATTAAAAACACCCGTAACACGCTTTTTCATATCCATTCTGGCTACTATTTGGTGATTTTATACAACTTCGGAAACTTTGCGTGGGGAGTATAATAACAGAGACACTGGCCATTAACTTCTGACCTCCATAGACCCTTCCTAATGTAAATAAAAATATAATGAACCCCAAAACTGAAGGTAAAAATGCGTTCCAGTACTGAAGAGATTAAAAAAAAAAAAAGAGTATCTTCCACTGGAGTCTATGAAGAGCAGTGATGGTGAAAGAGCAAAGCGTTTCAGAATACATATAGTGTTTAACGTAAGCCTTTGTCATCTCTCTCTCCCTCTCTCTCTCACTTTTTCTCTCTCCACCTCTTGCCAATCCTTCGAGCGAGTCACACCTAACAGTAAACTTTATCTACTACACTTTTTATACAAATTTTTAGAAAGTGTTAAGAGAGCAGAGTGTAGACAAGATGGAGGAGGAGGAGGAGGAGGAGGAGGAGGAGGAGGAGGAGGAGGAGGAGGAGGAGGAGGAGGAGGAGGAAGGAAGGAAGGAAGGGGGGATCAGGTCATGTTTTCGTGAGGTGTGGTGAGGGAGATGAAGAGAAGAAGGAGAGGAGAGGAGAGGAGAGGAGAGGAGAGAGGAGAGGAGAGGAGGGAAGGGAAGGGAAGGGAAGGGAAGGGAAGGGAAGGGGAAGGTAAGGGGAAACACCTCATAGCGACCATCCTCCTCCTCCTCCTCCTCCTCCTCCTCCTCCTCCTCCTCCTCCTCCTCCTCCTCCTCCTCCTCCTCCAAGGTTTCTCATCAGTCGCTCTTGGGTAAAGTTTTGGAATTAATTAGTTTACAAATATGAAGACGCCGAGAGAGAGAGAGAGAGAGAGAGAGAGAGAGAGAGAGAGAGAGAGAGAGAGAGAGAGAGAGAGAGAGAGAGAGAGAGAGAGAGAGAGAGAGAGAGAGAGAGAGAGAGAGAGAGAGAGAGATTAATTACGTTGGGATAATATATAGAATAATCTCACACACACACACACACACACACACACACACACACACACACACACACACACACACACACACACACACACACACACACACACACACACATCCAGCAAGCACGCACTATACATGTGTGTGTGTGTGTGTGTGTGTGTGTGATTTTTCTCTTTACTTTGCTACAAATTAATATTACAGTACTAAAACACACACACACACACACACACACACACACACACACACACACACACACACACACACACACACACACACACACACACACACACACACACACCTTTTCAATTGCATTATAGGTCCTTTGCTTAATTCAAGACCGGTTCAATTCCGCGCCCAGCCAGATTATTAATTGAGGGAGGAGGAGGAGGAGGAGGAGGAGGAGGAGGAGGAGGAGGAGGAGGAGGAGGAGGAGGAGTAGTAGAGGGAGTATGGAGAGAGTTATAGTGCCAGAGAGAGAGAGAGAGAGAGAGAGAGAGAGAGAGAGAGAGAGAGAGAGAGAGAGTAATATTAATCAAGATATCAAATTATATAAAGGTAAAAAAAGTGAAACAGAAGAATAAAGAAGAATATGAATAAATTAGGAAATGAGAGAGAGAGAAACGTTAATAAAGAGAATGAAAGAGAGAAAGAAACGGAAAGAAAATAGACTAATATATTGAAAGAGAGAGAGAGAGAGAGAGAGAGAGAGAGAGAGAGAGAGAGAGAGAGAGAGATGAGCGTGGTGCAGCAGTCTATTCAAATTTAAAACTTGGTGACTCAACAAAAGTTTATATGCAAACGTGTTTTGAACAAGTTTTACTTCATATAGACGGTTCATCACGAGGGTGGTGGTGGTGGTGGTGGCGGTGGCGGTGGTGGTGGTGGCGGTAGCGGTGTCTTGAATAAAAATGATGGCAGTATTTTTTTTTCTGAATGAGAGAGAGAGAGAGAGAGAGAGAGAGAGAGAGAGAGAGAGAGAGAGAGAGAGATTAACTAAGCATATATTCCTTCTCCTTCACTATTTTTTTCCTCTTTCTCTTCTTCTTCCTCTTCCTCTTCGTCTTCCTCTTTGCTTACACTTACACTGTTATAGTTTGGACACACACACACACACACATACCCGGTAGCTCAGTGGTTAGAGCGCTGGCTTCACAAGCCAGAGGACCAGGGTTCGATTCCCCGGCCTGGTGGAGATATTTGGGTGTGTCTCCTTTCACGTGTAGCCCCTGTTCACCTAGCAGTGAGTAGGTACGGGATGTAAATCAAGGAGTTTTGACCCTGTTGTCCCGGTGTGTGGTGTGTGTCTGGTCTCAGGCCTATCCGAAGATCGGAAATAATGAGCTCTAAGCTCGTTCCGTAGGGTAACGTCTGGCTGTCTCGTCAGAGACTGCAGCAGATCAAACAGTGAAACACACACACACTTACACACACACACACACACACACACACACACACACACACACACAGAGATGGACAGTGAGAGATAGAATTAACATTATTAGTGGTAGGGAAAATATTTGTAGTTTATAGACTTGGACAGGTAGAGGAAGGAGGCAGGTGGAGATTGATACGTGGTGAAATTGATATGTGGGTAAGGTAAAATGTGTCACGTTAACCCTTTCACAGCGACAATACACACTTAGCAGCAGCAGAAACAAAGCACTCTCTCTCTCTCTTTTCTTCGTCAGCTGATTATCCTGTCCTTATACTAGGGTCGCTGTTTTTGATGAGTCGCCTCCACCTGCTTCGTTCACCACCCCGCAGAAACAAAGCACAAGGTCTTTATAACCACCTACACTAAATTTACCCACGAAAAAATAGAATATCCTGCAATTTTTTCCCTTTATTGTAACTCCTTCAGTGGCATGACGCGTTTCAATATTCATTCTGCTTACTGTTTGGTGACTGTATACAGCTTCAGAAACTCATGTGTATAGAATCACCAACTAATAAGCATAGTGAATTTGGAAACACGTCATGGTACTCAAGGGATTAAACTTTACAATACTGGAACACATTTTTACCTTGAGATTTCTGTAGGTTTATTTTTTATTGACATTAGGAAGGATCTATGGAGGTCAGAAGATTAATGGCCACAGTCGTCACTATTTTAATCCCCCACATGAGTTTCTGAAGCTGTATAAAATCACCAAAAATTAAGCAGAATCATTAATCTCTTCAGTACTGGGACACATTTTTATCTATTTGTATACCATTAGACCATTTTAATGACCTTCAGAAGAGTCTATGGAGGTCAGAAGATTAATGGCACAGTCTTCACTATTTTAATCCCCCCACATAAGTTTCTGAAGCTGTATATAATCACCAAATAGAAAACAGAATGAATATGGAAACGCGTCATGGTACGGGAGGGATTAAATGCACGTACAGAGGAACAAGACTGGAAATTTTACCATCCCATCGACTTCGTGACGAAAAACGGAATAGAAAAAGAAAATATTGATAAGAGCTTTAAATATTTTGCTTTTATAAAAATTGATAAGATAAAGAAATAACAGATTGACTTTTTGGTGAAATAAGAGAGAGAGAGAGAGAGAGAGAGAGAGAGAGAGAGAGAGAGAGAGAGAGAGAGAGAGAGAGAGAGAGAGAGAGAGAGAGAGAGAGAGAGAGAGAGAGAGAAACGAAAGACTATTATGATTATTATTATTATTATTATTATTATTATTATTATTATTAGTTTGCTTATGTACACCACCACCACCACCACCACCACCATCACCACCACCACCACCACCACCACCACCACCACCACCACCACCACCACCATTGCCCTCTGCAGCAAAATCTTACCTTCTGTATTGATGTAGAGAGAGAGAGAGAGAGAGAGAGAGAGAGAGAGAGAGAGAGAGAGTGGTAGTTGAGGAACACGTAAGGAGAAGAAAAGGAAAAGAAAGGAAGGAAGGAAGGAAGAAAAGTAGAAAGAGAGGAAGAAAACTAGTGAATAATGAAGAAGAAGAAGAAGGAGAAGAAGAAGAAGAAGAAGAAGAAGAAGAAGAAGAAGAAATGGAAAAGGATAAAAAGAAAAAGAAAACCCAAATAAACAAAAGAAAAAAAATTAAAGAAAGAAGAAAAATAAAAAGAAATTAAATGCAAAAAAATAAGAAAAAATAGAAAAATACAAAAGAAAATGACGAAAAAATAAGAAAATTAAGAAATAAATAAAAAAAGAGAGAAAAAGAAAATTAAGAGAAAAGAAAGAAGAAATAAAAG
>NC_059270.1:390359-392859 GCF_017591435.1 Portunus trituberculatus
GTGGCACAATGGTTACCGCGCTTGTCTGCCAACACCCCCTCCCTCGTTTGACATCCTCTCCTCCCCTCCCGCCTGTCTGGTTCGCTGGCTAACTGTTCGACTGACTGGAGTAACTGGGTGATGGCTTGATTGTTTGATACTCCATTGGCTTATTGACTGACTGACTGACTGACTGACTGACTGACTGAATTAATTTTTTGTTCATATTGTTTTTGACTGAATGACTGACTGACTGGCTTAAAAATCTGGCTTTGTGACTGACTGACTGACTGATTGACTGACTGACGGGATTATTTTTTTGTTCAGCTCTTGGTTTATTGACTGACTGATTGACTGACTTAATAATGTGGCTTTGTGACTGACTGACTGACTGACTGACTGACTGACTGACTTAATAATCTGACTGACTGACTGACTGATTGATAACCTTAATATTTTGTTAATCTGTTTCCTGACTTACTGACTCACTGACTGACTGACTAACTGACTAGAAATAAAGACTAGGGAGATAGTTTTAACTGTTAGTCCGGCTTACTTTGTCTTACTGACTGAAACTGTTTGATGTTCACGTGACTCTCTTAACTGACTGACTGGAAAAGCCTTTATTGGTATGACTGGCTTATCGACTGACCGCCTGACTGACTGGAAAACTTAAATTAATCCCACGAACATCTCAGTCAACAACAAAAACAACAACAACAACAACAACAACAGTAATAGGATAGACAAACCGCGTGGTATACATTAAAAACATTGTATTTGTAATAATGTTGGAGATACAAGGAAGCGCTGACACACGCACACACACACACACACACACATACGCACACACACGCACACGCACGCACACACACAAACACACGAGAGAGAGGAAGGAACAAAAGGATTATACACAACTGTACACATTTCATGACTGATTCTCTAGCTGACTAACAGACTGACTGACTGACTGACTGATGAGTGACTGACAATGGCTGAACTGAATGATATATATATAGTCTTTATAATATTAGTAGTACATCAGTCAGTTACATTAATAGCCAACTGACTTAAATACAAATCCACTGACTGACTGACTGACTGACTGACTGATGACTGAATGAGTAGGTGTGGGTCTGACTCGTGTTCACCGCTGCTGCCCGCTGCTGCTGTTTCTGCTTCTGATTCTGCTGTTGAGTCACTTTTGCTGTTTCAAGTCAACGTTTTTGGATGTTCAAAACGTTTCGCTCATAAACGTTTCTCTCCCCATCATCGTTTGATTTATTTTTCGGTAATGTGTGATAAATTTTCTGCTTTTCTTGATGTTTTCTTTTCATTTTCATTCATTTGTACTTTTTTTTCAATATTTTCAACGTTCTTATATGTAAAAACGTTTCTCTCATAAACGTTTCTCGCGCCATCATCGCTTTCTTTTTTTCCTCAGCAATATTTAGTGAATTTTCCGCTCTATCTCATTATTATTCTTGCATTCTTTTCATTTCCATTCATTTGTACAGGTATATTTATTTATTTATTTATTTTCAATATTTAATAACGTGTACAGTGTCTCTCGTTTCAGCGTACAATGACGGCCTTCCTCCGCCCTGACTTCTGCTATGTAAGTGTTGAACTGTCACATTATTTCTGTTTCTCACTCTTCTAAATCATTCTTGTACACTATTTTTCTATTTAATGGCGCCTAATTATTGTCTTTTTCCATTTTAGGGCAGAGCACATTTATTTTCTAAGTTTATTTATCTTCTGGTATGTAAATGTTGAACTGTCACATTATTTCTGTTTCTCACTCTCTTCTAAATCATTCTTGTACACTATTTTTCTATTCAATGGCGCCTTATTGTTTTTCCATCTTAGGGCAGAGCATATATTTAATTTTCAGGTTTATTTATATTCTGCTATGTAAGTATTTGGCTGTTCCATTATTACTTTTTCACTCTTTTCTAAACCATTCGTGTACACTACCTATCTTTTTATTGGCGCCTTATTATTGTCTTTATTTTAACCTTAGGGCAGAACACATGATTAATTTCCAAGTTTATTTCAGATTTTTCTTTATATAAGTTCGCGGAAATGATATCTTATGTATGTACACGTTCTTTCCCGGCGCGATAGTCTTTCCTATCACCCATAACATCACTAAACTCGATAATCTTTCCTTCTTTTCCCTATACAATATTATGTACATTTTTCCGCCCCTCTGTACCGTATAACATTTCCGTGACAAGTTAGCGTGACACAACTTTCATTACAGTACCACCATTGTGACCTACGTTAATTTTTACACTTCACAACCTTCTGGAATTCCATTTTGTTTTCTCTCTTGGTACCAATAATACTTAATTTTCGGCTACAATATATAGCTTACGTTGGCATTTATCACCCTATATGGAGTACGATACTTTATTCCAAACGTACGATGATTTTATTGATACTTTTGAACATAATGATTTTTTTCTTTACACAACCTTCTGGATTTCCATTTTTTTTTCTCCCTGTACCAATA
>NC_059270.1:412859-415359 GCF_017591435.1 Portunus trituberculatus
TTTATCTTTTACACTCTCTCTCTCTCTCTCTCTCTCTCTCTCTCTCTCTCTCTCTCTCTCTCTCTCTCTCTCTCTCTCTCTCTCTCAAGGAGTTTGCAGACAACCATCAAGTTTTGGTTTCTTTTCTTGTCCTTCCACTGAAAGAGAGAGAGAGAGAGAGAGAGAGAGAGAGAGAGAGAGAGAGAGAGAGAGAGAGAGAGAGAGAGAGGCGTGACGGTGATGCCTGGATGAGATAGCGACGTGCGGGTAATGAAGAGATAAGTTCTATCTTAACCACATCTCTGCCGCCGAGAGAGAGAGAGAGAGAGAGAGAGAGAGAGAGAGAGAGAGAGAGAGAGAGAGAGGGAGATGGCGAAGAGACAGACATACAAATGGCCATATATGCAGCGACACACACACACACACACACACACACACACACACACACACACACACACACACACACACACACACACACACACACACACACACACACATAGTTTTAAAATCTCTACTCTCTTATCAGATCTATATTCTTGTATCATTTCATTCTCTCTCTCTCTCTCTCTCTCTCTCTCTCTCTCTCTCTCTCTCTCTCTCTCTCTCTCTCTCTCTCTCTCATACAAATCTCTTATTAACACTCTGGCACCTAATATTTCACAATACCCTAGTCAGTCTAAGTAATTCTTCACTCTCTACATTGTCTATTTAATTCCTTCCTAAATATCTCAATCTGTGAATTTTTTTTTTATATATGTATTTTCAATGTTTTATTTTATTTTATTGTATTATTAGTTACTTTTAATTTCATTGTTTTTTTTATTGGTTTTAGTTAGTTTTTTTATATATTGTTTTAATCAAAATATCGTAGCGGCGCCATATGACCATTGGTGTTGTGGCGCTTAAACTAAATTCCCTCCATACATCGTTCCTTAATATACAAAAAGTATTAATTTTTCCAACAAGACCACTGTTTCAATACACCAGATTCTCCTTACCTGGATAACTCATTAGTTTTCATTAGTAGTTATGATAATGTTAATTCCTTCATATTCATTCTTTCACTCTGGCTGGTCTACGTGTTTCCTTCCTAAATCTACCAAAAAAGTATTAATTTTTCCAACAAGACCACTGTTTCAATACATCAGATTCTCCTTACCTGGATATCCCTTTAGTTTTCATTAGTACTAGTAATGTTAACTCCAGTACCATGACGCGTTTTTCATATTCATTCTGGTTACTATTTGGTGATTTTGTGTGGGGGGTTTAAAATAGTGAAGAGTCTAGCTATTAATCTTCGGACCTCCATAGACGCTTCCTAATGCAAGTAAAATCGTGAAATCATAATAATAGTGAAGACTGTGGCCATTAATCTTCTGGCCTCCATAGACCCTTCCTAATGTGAACAAAATTGTCTGATAATACCCAAAAATCAAAGTAAAAATTCGTCTCTATTCAATGGGTTAAAATTTCCATTAAACAAGAGAGCTTATTAATTGTATATGGAGAAATTTGTACTGGTATGATTTTTTAATGTTTGGTAAAGACAGCGTTTAACATCCAAACCACACCCCGCCACACCCACACCACACCCGGATCCTGCCTTTTGCATCCACCACACCACACCACACCACACACCACAACCTGTCTCTCGATCACACCACACCACACTTAAGTTTTGTTACAGTTGCTAATATTCTTACCAAAACGTCTCTCTCTCTCTCTCTCTCTCTCTCTCTCTCTCTCTAAGTGATACAAATGGAGACGGTGCTAGATGAAGACAAAGAGAGAGAGAGAGAGAGAGAGAGAGAGAGAGAGAGAGAGAGAGAGAGAGAGAGAGAGATAGTGGAGGGGTTTGATGGTGGTGAAAACAACTTTCATCTTCCTCCATTTACTCTCTCTCTCTCTCTCTCTCTCTCTCTCTCTCTCTCTCTCTCTCTCTCTCTCTCTCTCTCTCTCTCTCTCTCTCTCTCTCTTCCGTGTGACTCGTTCGTTTACAAGACAGAGAGAGAGAGAGAGAGAGAGAGAGAGAGAGAGAGAGAGAGAGAGAGAGAGAGAGAGAGAGAGAGAGAGAGAGAGAGAGAGAGAGAACAAAGCAATTCAAAACAAGCATACATTTCAACAAGAGAGAGAGAGAGAGAGAGAGAGAGAGAGAGAGAGAGAAAGAGAAAGAGAGAGACTGAAACACAACCACAAAGAGAAAAAGAGAAACAGAGAAAGAGCGAGAGAGAGAGAGAGAGAGAGAGAAAGGAAAAGGAAGAGAAACCGTGTGTGTGTGTGTGTGTGTGTGTGTGTGTGTGTGTGTGTGTGTGTGTGTGTGTGTGTGTGCGCTCGCGAAGACTTAGGACACAATCAAGCGTTCTCGCGGCGCCACATCCACGCGAGATCGGGCCGCGATAAATAATGGATGAGTGTGAATCGCCGTGCGGGGTAATGGAGCGGCGGAGCGGAGAGAGAGAGGAGAGGAGAGGGAGAGAGGGAGAGGGAGAGGAGAGCGTGAGTGGTGGCGGTAAAGAGGGTG
>NC_059270.1:420359-422859 GCF_017591435.1 Portunus trituberculatus
GGTGGTGGTGGTGTTATTGTAATTGTGGTAGTAGTGGTGGTAGTAGCAGTGGTAGCAGCAGCAGCAGCAGCAGTAGCAGCAGCAGCAGCAGCAGCAGCAGTTGTTTTGTAGCAGCAGCAGCAGTGTTATGGTGCAGTGGTTGTAGCAGCAGCAGCAGCAGCAGCAGTGCAGCAGCAGCAGCAGCAGCAGCAGCAATAGCAGCAGCAGCCACCAGCAGTGGTGGTGGTGGTGGTGGTAGTCATATGGTAACTGTAGTAGTAGCAGTAGCAGTAGTAGTAATAGTAGTAGTAGTAGCAGTAGCAGTAGCAGCAATAATAGCATAAACAGTAACAAGAATATCAACAATAGTAGCAGAATATAAAAATAAAAATAAAACAATAATAATAATAATAATAATAATAATAATAATAATAATAATAATAATAGTAATAATAATGTTAATGCAGGTAATGAGGTCGCGAAAGGTGAATGGGGGAATGAAGGAGAGAATTATGGGAAAAATGGAGGAAGGGGAGGAGGGAAGGGAAGAGTGAGAGGGAAATAATGAGGAGAGTAGAGCCATCAGACGACGATAAAAGGAAGGGTGTGAGAGAGAGAGAGAGAGAGAGAGAGAGAGAGAGAGAGAGAGAGAGAGAGAGAGGTTGATTCACACATATTTGCCTTATATATTTTTACTACTACTACTACTACTACTACTACTACTACTACTACTACTACTACTACTACTACTACTACTACTACTACTACACTTTTTAACCTCTCTTAAAATCACAACCTTATCTTGACTTTATCTGACCTATTGTGACCTTTCCTAACCTTTTGTAACCTTATTTACTGGTTAGCGTGTCACTTCAGAGCGAGAGAGAGAGAGAGAGAGAGAGAGAGAGAGAGAGAGAGAGAGAGAGAATGATCGTTTTTGTATTCTTTCTTTCCGTATGTCTTTTGTATCTCTCTCCTCCTCCTCCTCCTCCTCCTCCTCCTCCTCCTCCTCCTCCTCCTCCTCCTCCTCCTCCTTCTCCTTCTCCTCCTCTTTACTCAGTCCTATTATGTTCAAATGTTCTTCTCACAAATGTTCTATGTAATGTTGTTCTTCTCTCTTCCTCCTTCTTCCTCCTCTTCCTTCTCCTCTTCTTCTTTCTCTTCCTCCTCCTCCTTCAGTATCTCTTATATTAGTAGCCTTCTTTCTTTCCTTTCTTCTCCTCTTCTTCCTATTCTTCTTCATCCTCTTCTTCTTCCTCCATTTTCTTTATTTTTACTTCTTCCATATTTTACTTTTGTCTATTATTTCCTATTTTTTCCTTTATTTCTTTATTGTATTTCTTATATCTATTATTCTTTTATTTTTTCCCTTTTTTTCCGATTTTTCGTCTTATTTTTTCTTGTTTTTCGTTTCACAATTAATCATTTTACTTTTTTTTTTATTCTGCATTTCCTTTTCGTCTTTTTTCACCTTGTTTGTGTTCAGAAGCTGCCAGACATTGTGTAGACAGTTCCAGTATGGTTAGGTCGTTAATAATATGAATTTATCTCCTATTAGTAATGCAGTATTTTTATTAATCCCACAAGATTCATAAAAAACACTTGAAAATCGCAGTATCTTTCCCTTGAACCTGCTAGAAGTTGTGTAGACAGGCGCCGATTTGGTTAAGTGGATAATAACGTGCGTTTTCTCCTACGAGTGATCCAGAACCTTTGTTAATCTCGCCAGAATCAAAAGAACACCCTTGAAAGATGAAAATCGCAGTAACTTTCTCCTGAACCTGCGAAATTATGGAGAGAAGCGCCGAAATGATGTGATAATGCTGTTGTGGTGGTGTTTAATTACATGATAAGGCAGAGTAGAGGAGGTGCGTGTACGAGGCGTGACTGATAAGCTATATATAAGCGGTCCCAGATAGAAAGGTAATCGCTGATAACTTTAACACGGCGAATATTATTAAAATTTACTCATTGTGACGCCAGTACATTGTCTTTGTGGCCTTGGAAAGGTAGTCGCTGATTACTTTAACACGGCGAATATTATTAAAATTTACTCATTGTGACGCCAGTACATTGTCTTTGTGGCCTTGGAAAATTGTCGTAGTGAGAGGGGAAAGCGTTTCTGAATTAAGAGCATGTGTATTCATGTTTTTAAGAGTATTTACATGGTTCTGATGATAGATTGGCAAAATTTCTAGTTAATTCAAAGGAGAAACTGTCTTGAAAACCCCGCTAGTTGTCTCTTTGGCCTTAAAAAAATTGTCGTAGTGAGAAGGGAAGGCATTTTTAAGAGTATTTATATGGTTCTGGTGATAGACTGACAAGATTTGTAGTTAATTCAAAGGAGCAACTGTCTTGAAAACCCCGCTAGTTGTCTCTTTGACCTTGAAAAAATTGTCGTAGTGAGAAGGCAAGGCATTTTTAAGAGTATTTACATGATTCTGGTGATAGACTGACAAGATTTCTAGTTAATTCAAAGGAGCAACTGTCTTGAAAACCCCGCTAGTTGTCTCTTTGGCCT
>NC_059270.1:432859-437859 GCF_017591435.1 Portunus trituberculatus
CTCTCTTTCTCTCGTACTTCGCTGTATCTTTACGTAGAAATGCCGTTGTGTTGATGAAATGCTACGTTGTGTGTTGGAAGTGTTATTTTTCTCCCTTCGTTATATCACTTCTAATATTTCGTTATAGAAGAGTCGTTATGTTAGTGAAATGTTATGTTTTGCGTGTGGGAAGATTTCTTATCCTCTGTTCGTTATATCGGAAGTAAGTACGCTACCAGTATTTCGTTATAACAGGATTTCCTTACGTTCTTCTTTACTGCCTCCGAAATGACGTATTTATCTTCAGTTTTCGCTATATCATAACGTTTTTTTATGCACCTTTCGTTATATTATAGGTAAATACGCTATTAGTATTTCGTTATAACAGGATTTCGTTATATTGTTCTTTATTGTCCCCGGAATCACGCATTTATCTTCAGTTTTCGCTATATGGTCAAATTTCTTGATGTGCCTTTCGTTATATCAGAAGTACGCTATCAGTATTTCGTTATAACAGAATTTCTTTACGTTGTCCTTTATTACCTCCGGAATCACGCATTTATCTTCAGTTTTCGCTATATGGTAACGTTTCCTGATGTACTTTTCGTTACCTGTATTTCGTTATAACTAGATTTCGTTATATTGTTCTTCACTACCTCCGGAATGACGTACTTGTCTTCAATATTTCGCTAAGTGGTAACGTTTTCTTATGTACCTTTCGTTATATCGTAAGTATGTTTGTTTGAATGATTTTCGTTATAGCGTGAGTTCAATACGTTATTTTCTTTTAGCGTCGGAATACGTTATCTTGAGTGTTTTCCTTATACGGTAAAAATTTCCTTAGTTCAGTTACGTTATAACGGCAAAAGTACGTATATGTATGTGAATAATTCGTTATGTCGGGGCTTTATTGTATTACGTAGCTATATTTGAGTGATTCGTTATATCGAGGCTTCAGTGTGATACGTAGTTATATTTGAATAATTCGTTATATCGGGGCGTTATTGTATTTCGTAGCTATATTTGAGTGATTCGTTATATTGGGGCTTCAGTGTATTACGTACATATATTTGAATTATTCGTTATATCTGAACTTCAACTTGTTCATCTGTACTTGTATCGGATTACTTGTCTTCGTTGTACGGTCGTTTTCTTCGTTCGCTTTCGGTGTATCTGAAGTATTACGGATGTTGGAATGAATTCGCTGTATCTGGACTTAAATACGCTATAAAATACGTTATTTCTTCATTGTTTCGCTATGTAATGTCTTTTTTTCATCGTTTTCGTAATATAAGATGTGATACGTGTGTTGTCTTCGCTATATAAATACGGTATCACTTAATTATTTCGTTGTATAAGTCCTCTCGTCCTCGTTTTCGTAATATCAGATGTAGTGCGTATATTAGCGATCATTTCGTTATATGCTCTATCTGACAACGTATTCTTTCTCAATCTTTCGTATTCCGGTAAAATTTTCTACACTTTGTTCTTATATCGGAAGTTAGTACGTATTTTATCGACCATTTCGTTATATGCGCTATTTGACAACGTATTTTTTTCTCAGTCTTTCGTATTCCAGTAAATCTTCTACTCTTTGTTCTTATATCGGAAGGTTTGCGTATTTTATCGATCATTTCGTTATACTCAGAAGTTAGTACGTATTTTATCGACCATTTCGTTATATGCGCTATTTGACAACGTATGCCTGTAAATCTTCTACACTTTGATCTTATATCGAAAGGTAGTACGTATTTTATCGACCATTTCGTTCTATCGTAAGTTCAGTACGTTATTCTACTCTCAGTATCGGATTTCTCTTCTATTTATTTATTTATGTATTTATTTATTTTATTCGCTGTATCTTTCTTTTTGTTCTCAATCTTCCTACGATAAATTGGCAGGAAGTATTTTTTTTTACGTATTTCTTGTTATTTATTGATTTATTCTGTTCGTTCAACCTTTTATTTTCTCAGTCACCCTACAAATTATTACCAACAAGTCTTTTTTATTATGGATTTCTTCTTCTTTCCTTCTTTATTTATGTATCTATTTCTTTCTTTATTTATTCATCTGTCTATTTCATTCGCTTTACCTATTTTTTTTTCTCAATCTTAAGACGGTAAGTTATTTTTATGGATTTCTTCTTATCTATCTATTCATTTATCTTATTCGCTCTCTTTCTTTCCCTTCTCAATCTTCCTACGGTAAAGTATTGAGTCTTTTTCTTTTTTCCTATCCGTCTCTCTCCCTTCAATCGGATGAGCCCTTCACTTCACCTCCGTCTGTCTCTCTCGCCTTGTATAGTAAATTAGCGGATAGTCTCTTTCTTTTTTCTATCCTTCTCTCCCTTCAGTCACTCCACCACGCAATGATTTCTCTCTCCCTTCAATAGAATTAGCCCTTCTTAGCCCTTCACTTCACCTTCGTCTGTCTCTCCTTGTACAGTAAATTCTTCTGTTTTCCCATCCTTCCCTTCCTTCAGTCGGACCAGACCTTCACTCAACCTTCGTCTTGTACAGTAAATGTTTCTATTTTTCCCATCCTTCCCTCCCTTCAGTCGGACCAGCCCTTCACTTCACCTCCGTCTGTCTCGCCCTTCTCTCCTTCAATCACTCCACCACGCAATGCTTTTCTCTCTCCCTTCAATCGGATCAGCCCTTCACTTCACCTTCGTCTGTTTCGCCTTGTACTTTCTTCCCGATAATGTTGCCGCGATACCATTATTATTATTATTATTACTTCCTCTCTTAAAATTTCTTTCTCTGGAAAATTTTAAAGGGTTATTATTTAATTTTCCTTCTTTTGTCTTTGCATCATTTATTTTTTTGTATTTCTCCTATTTTTCTTTTTTTATTCTATTTTCATTATTGTCTGGATATTTTTTTTATTTGCGTTTCTCCTTCATCCATTTTTTTCACTTTTTTTTTATTTTCCTTCAATTTTTATCCTATTCCATGTCTTTTCACAATAATTTTCTTTGTACTTCCTTAGAATCGCCGTAACTTTCCCTACATTTGTCCGGAATCGCCATTATTTTCCTTATATTTGTCCAGAATCGCCATTATTTTTCCTGTAGTTGCCTAGAATCACCGTATTTTTCCTTGTATTTCCTAGAATCGCCATCAGTTTCCGTGTATTTCCTCCAAACTTCCATAGAATCGCTGTCATTTTCCCTGTATTTATCTAGAACCCCCATCCCGTAAATTTCCCTATCTTTTGCTTAGAATCCCCACCTATTTCCCCTTAACCTCCGTAGAATCGTCATAATTTCCCTGTATTTGCCTAGAACCCCGCCTCTCCCTTTCAATTTCTCTAAAACCTCCGTCATTTTCCTTATATTCCTGTAGAACCCGCGCCGATTCCTCCAAATTTCCCTAGAACCACCGTCAACTTTCTTTCATATCCGTAGAACTCCCGCCTATTCCTTCAGATTTCTCTAAAACCGCCTTAATTTTCCTTTCATCTCCGTAGAACCCTCCAATTTTCTCTAGAACCACCATCAATTTCTCTGTATTTGGCCTTGCTCTCCCCCAATCCGTGTGGCTAATTTTCCTATTCTCCCCGGCAATAGCGTGGATGGCGGCTGTTTCTCGCTTGGCTTCGCTCATTCTTCCCTTTGTTTCCCTTCACCACACGCGCTCCTCTTGTCCCCGTCATGAAAATCCCGTTAGTTGCTCCTGTACCCGCGGCGCCATATGCCTTCCTGGTAGCGATGCCTTGTTACCGTTTAGTTAATCAATTACTCAGTTAGTCAGTTTCCTTTTAGCAGTATTTGCGTTAACTCTCCGATGTTTTCCGATTTTTTTCCGATAAATGTATGGTTTTTCCACGTTACCCTTTCAGTTTATCGCACTAACGCCGCTATCTGTCTATCGGGATCGGGGTTCGTATATCGGTAATGTCTGTAATTCCGTAATCGGCTGAATTTTTTCGTCCTCCCTTGCGAATTCGGGTGTAGTTTGCGTATTTCCGTTTTGGTATCGGTAAGTTTGTGTGTAATGGTCTGGTGTTCTTGCTAATTCGGTTGTGTGTTACGTTTTCCTTCGTGGTGTTGCTATAATCGTGTTCAGCGTGTCCACTTCCGTGTTTCATTGGTTAAAATTGGGTGTTTCTCTCTAGTATTGCCAAAAATCGGGCAAACTTTCGCTGGCACTCTCTGGAACTCCCTGCCTGCTTCTGTATTTCCAACCTCTTATGACTTGACTTCATTTACAAGGGAGGATTCAAGACATTTGTCCCTTTCTTTCGGCTGACTCTCTCTGACCTGCTAGGGAACTGGCAAGTAAGTGGGTCTTTTTATTTTCGTTTTATGTTACCCTTGGCGAGTTTTCTCTTCTTATATAAAAAAAAAAAAATCATCGGCATTTTTAGCTTAAAATTCGATGTTTGGAAAGTTACGAGTGTCTTAGAATCGCGGGTACAAATTTTCCGGGTTTACTTGAATGAAATGGAGTGAATATTTTTGTTAATTTATTAGTCACAGTATCTTCAGAGGGATAACATACAACGAAAAGGCCCACTTAGTTGCCAGTCCCCTTGCAGATCCGAGAAAGTTAGCCAAAATATAGGAAAAAAATGTCTTTTAAACTGGAAACACAGAAGCAGGCAGGGAGTTCCAGAGTGTACCAGAAAAGGGATGAATGATTGAGAGCACTGGTTAACTCTTGCATTAGTCTGTGTGTGTGTGTGTGTGTGTGTGTGTGTGTGTGTGTGTGTGTGTGTGTGTGATGATAGTGGTAGTAAATAGTTTGTTGGTTAGGCAGTGGTGGTGCTGGAAATGTACATAATGATGGTGAGTCTGCTCCAGAGTGCACCAGGGAAGGGTGATGTAGCGTAATGTTATCTTATCCGATACTTAAATGAATGTTCCTCTCTCTAAAATCGGAAGATGTGAATTAATGTTCGTGTGCGTGTGTTTCATCTACGTAGAAAATTATGTATCGGCTCCGCGTTGCCTTTGAAATCCGTGACTGTTTCCAAGACATTACTTTTTTGTTATAAGGATTGTAGAATTATTGATT
>NC_059270.1:440359-442859 GCF_017591435.1 Portunus trituberculatus
ATAATAATAATGATAATAATAATAGTAATAATAATAATAATAATAATAATAATAATAATAATAATAATAATAATAATAATATTTCGGATGAAAAAGAAAAATATTTTGAGAGAATTGAGAGAGAGAGAGAGAGAGAGAGAGAGAGAGAGAGAGAGAGAGAGAGAGAGAGATGTGTTTACTAACTAGAAATCAAAGAAGAGGAATAGGAGGATAGTTTGCGACGCTCTCTCTCTCTCTCTCTCTCTCTCTCTCTCTCTCTAAAAACCCTATTATATCTCACTATTACCACCAACTACCACCACCACCACCACAGGCACCACCACCGCTACAACCACCACCACTACCACCACTCGCTAATAAAACTGACCCTTCACTACAATCACTACCACCACCACCACCACCACTATCGCCGCCTCCTCCGCCGCCGCCACCAATTAGGCGTCTGTGTCGGCGGGAATGAGCCGTCTCTTTCCGGAGTCGGTTTATTGCGGAATCGGCGGCGTTTCCCCAATCGGACGAGCGGATATGAATCGACGAGTCTCTATGGGTGTGTGGATGAGGACCGATTTTTGGCGTCTGTGTGTGTGTGTGTGTGTGTGTGTGTGTGTGTGTGTGTGTGTGTGTGGTGAGAGGTAGTCGTACTTTTAGCTTTTTTGTAGTAGTAATAGTAATTGTAGTAGTAGTAGTAGTAGTAGTAGTAGTAAAAGTAGTAGATGTTCTAGTAGTATTATTAATTATTTTGTCATAGTAACAATAGCATTAGTAGTAGTGATAAAGATAATGCTTGTGTTAGTAGTAGTAGTAGTAGTAGTAGTAGTAGTAGTAATAGTGGATGTTCTAGTAGTAGTATTAATTTTGTCATACTAATAATAGCAGTAGTAGCGATAAAGATAATGCTTGCGTTAGTAGTAATAGTAGTAGTAGTAGTAGTAGTAGTAGTAGTAGTAGTAAATGTTCTAGTAGTATTATTAATTCTTTTGTCATAGTAACAATAGCAATAGTAGTGATAAAGATAATGCTTGTGTTAGTAATAATAGTAGTAGTAGCCGTAGTAGAAGCAGCAGCAGCAGCAGCAGTAGCGGTAATGTTAGCAGTAGTAGCAGCTGTAGTTGTTATCGTCGTTGTAATAACACTATTTACGTTTAATAGTTTACATAGTTGCTATGTAAATAATTACCCACATAAATAATAGTATATTGCAATAGTAGTGACTGTGTGTGTGTGTGTGTGTGTGTGTGTGTGTGTGTGTGTGTGTGTGTGTGTGTGTGTGTGTGTGTGCACGAGCGCTCACTGGCTCCCTTGCACTAAACAATAATATTATGAGTAACAACTGCTACGATGATAGAGAGAGAGAGAGAGAGAGAGAGAGAGAGAGAGAGAGAGAGAGAGAGAGAGATAACAGCTAATATAGTGACATCGATCTTTATTATCGTGTTATCGGTGTCCGCTGTTCATCCTTATCGCCTTAACAAGTTTCTATTATTACTATTACTATTATTATTATTATTATTATTATTATTATTATTATTATTATTATTATTATTATTGAAGTAGTAGTAATAGTAGTAGGAGTGGTAACAGCACGTACCAATAATAATAATAATAATAATAATAATAATAATAATAATAATAATGATAAAACGTAATAGTGAACACATATAGCAGTGATAGTGATGGTGGTGGTGGTTGCTGTGTGTGTGTGTGTGTGTGTGTGTGTGTGTGTGTGTGTGTGTGTGTGTGTGTGTGTCTGTCCATCTGTCCGCCTGTCCGTCTCTCTGTCTGTCCGTGCTCTTGTGGGAGGGTGATTAGCACGCGTGACAGTGATCTATAGTGACAGTGACAGTGAATGATGGTGACTGGGCTAATTGGTGGTGGTGAAGGGGGTGATGGTGGGAGGTGAGTGTGTGGTGGTGTATGTGTTATGTAGCGGAAGGGCTGCGGTGATGTGGATTGTGATTAATGGTGATGATGGTGATGCTGTGGCTTTGATGATAGTGATGGTGGTGGTATGTGTATCGGTCTTGGTGATGATGGTGTGAGAGGTGATGAATGCTCGTTGGGTTGTGTTGAGGTAATAGTGATGTATGTATGATCATGTATGATGAGTATAGTGAAGGATATAGTGACGGTTTACTTCAGCATTATTGTAGTTGAATTATAAAGTATGGTGAGGGAGGAAGGAATCATGAGGTTATGGTGAGATGCTGCTGTGTGTGTGTGTGTGTGTGTGTGTGTGTGTGTGTGCGTGCGGGCGGGCGTGCGGGTAAGTAATGGTACTATACTGTTTGATTATTAACCTATGGGCGTGTGGGCGTGTAGACACATTAGCAACAGAAATATAAGAGCTGACGTGTTCTTACTCGATACATTGGGTGAGGGCGTGACTCGTACAGTGCGTGTTAACAGTGCAGGGCGTGTGTCAAGTATTGCATGGCGTGTCGTGCCTCACCATGCAGCGTGGGCGTGAAGATGTGTGTGTGTGTGTGTGTGTGTGTTTGTG
>NC_059270.1:465359-472859 GCF_017591435.1 Portunus trituberculatus
CTCCTCCTCTTATTCCTCCTCCTCCATGCGCTTTGAACTGTGAATTTTTTCCGCCATAACCCAGCTCTCCTCCTCCTCCTCCTCCTCCTCCTCCTCCTCCTCCTCCTCCTCCTCCTCCTCCTCCTCCTCCTCCTCCTCCTCCTCCTCCTTTTCCTCTTTCTCTTCCTCCATTGGTTTTGTTTGTCTGGCTTGTGGAGGTAAAATTTAAGGAGAGAGAGAGAGAGAGAGAGAGAGAGAGAGAGAGAGAGAGAGAGAGAGAGAGAGAGAGAGAGAGACAGAGAGAGAGAGAGGATATGTGTGTGGAGGAATAACTTTGGAGGAAAATGGGAGAAAGAAAGGAAGGGAAAGAGAGAAGGAGAGAGAAATAGATTTGAGTGAGAGGAGAAAGAAAGTGAGTGTGCTGCCAGTGAAGAGAGAGAGAGAGAGAGAGAGAGAGAGAGAGAGAGAGAGAGAGAGAGAGAGAGAGAGAGAGAGGCTTGGAAGATGTGAGAGAGGGTAAGAGAGAGAAAGAAGAAATATAGAGGAATTGGATATAGGTGAGAGAGAGAGAGAGAGAGAGAGAGAGAGAGAGAGAGAGAGAGAGAGAGAGAGAGAGAGAGAGAGAGACAGGCGTTATTAAATGTATGTTAAATTTGAAAGTGCTTTTTATTTCAAGTATTTGTGAAGGTGTAGAGAAGACACTGGTCTGATAGAGAAGTAAATATAACGAATAGAGAAAATTGATGTTAACTTGACTTTATTCTGGTCACATTTTTACCAACATTGAATTCAGTGTAAAGAAAATAAAGACTAATTTACCTAACTCAACCTATTCTATCCTAACCTAACCTAACCTAACAAACAGGGAACATTTTTTTAACGTTTTCATTAGTCTAGTCACATTTTTTACCAACATTCAAGGCAGTGTAAACGAAAAGGAATATATTTACCTAATCTATCCTAATCTTACCTTAACCTAACGTAACCTAACAATCAGAGAACATTTTCTTAACGTTTTCATTAGTCTAGTCACATTTTTTTTTATCAATATTCAAGGCAGTGTAAAGGAAAAAAATTTAGCCTTACTTTACCTAATCTTACCTTACCAAACCTAATCTATCCTATCCTAACAAACAGAGAACATTTTTTAACCCCTTCATTACTGTAGTCACATTTTTTTTTATCAACATTCAAGGAAAAAAAAATTAACCTTACCTTACCTAATCTTACCTTACCAAACCTAATCTATCCTATCCTAACAAACAGAGAACATTTTTTAACCCCTTCATTACTCTTGTTACATTTTTTATCAACATTCAAGGCAGTGTAAACGAAAAAAATCTATTTAACCTAACCTAAACTTACCTGACCTTATCTAACTTGAAATAACCTTATCTGGCCTTACCTAACCTTCATAACCTTACCTTACCTTGCCTAACCTAACCTAACCTAACCTAACCTAACCTAACCTAACCTAACTTAACCTAACCTAATCTAACCTAATTTAACGTAACATTACCTTACCTAACCTAACCTAACCTAACCTAACCTAACCTTACCTAACCTAACCTAACCTAACCTTACCTTACCTTACCTAACCTAACCTAACCTAACCTAACCAAACCAAACCAAACCTAACTTAACCTAACCTAACCTAACCTAACCAAACCAAACCAAACCAAATCAAACCTAACTTAACCTAACCTAATCTAACCTAACATTACCTTACCTTACCTAACCTAACCTAACCTAACCTAACCTAACAACTCAATTTACATTACCACAAAAAACTAAGACAAAGCAGTAGTAGCATCGTATCACCCTTACCAAACTACGTAGCTACACACAGCAGTAGTAGTAGTAGTAGTCGTTCATTGCCAAAAATTAAGGTTTACAATTATTAACTTTTTGTCCAACTCAAATAAAGACAAGATATACTAACATGTAGAGGGGTTCTATATATAACTTGACCATCAAAAACAAATTACAGAAATAGAAAAGATTAAAAACACTTAAGATTTTGTTGTAGTGCAAAGAGAGTTTTTTAGATGAGAAAATATTAGGCAGTCGTTATGAAAGTGTTACAAGGAGTAGTGTAGTGGTTACTGACGAAGCTGTGATGTGTGTGTGTGTGTGTGTGTGTGTGTGTGTGTGTGTGTGTGTGTGTGTGTGTGTGTGTGTGTGTGTGTGTTAGTGAGACTTCCGTATGGATAGAAAAGTCATTTGTGTGTAAATTATATGGGTAAGGAAGGGTGTGTGTGTGTGTGTGTGTGTGTGTGTGTGTGTGTGTGTGTGTGTGTGGGTGGTGTTGAGGTCATGGTGAGATGGGATGATAGTCACGTCACACACACACACACACACACACACACACACACACACACACACACACACACACACACACACACACACACACACACACACACACACACACACACACACACCTCCTTTACTTTAAAAATGATCTAATTGAAGTTATATGCGTTTTTAAGAGTATTTTTATAGTTTTAGTGAGTGATTAGTGCGGTCTCTATATCATTAACAGGATAAACACTCTTCAGAACCGGGCTTATCATTTCTGTGGCCTTGGAAAAGTCATGACGAGAAAACAAAAGCATTTCTGGATTGGAGTATAATCGTTTATGTTTTTCCTCGTAAATATTTGAGTATTTTACATCGACTACCTATAACTGGCTGTAATGGAGATTATTGGCTTCTCAGGAGTGTTGTCGTGGTTATAATGAGAGTTACAGTTTTGCTACAGGCTTTACTAATGGTCACTGAGGTTTTCATAGGGAATTTTCATGATGGTAATAGTTCATTGATCATTTTGTACCATCCTTTTAGACAGATAACCTAACAACTCGAGTAATCTTTTTATTTATTTATTTATTTTTTCTAATCTAAATCCAGAGCGTTCAAGCCCTTCACTACCATGACGCGTTTCCATTTGGTGATTTTATACAGCTTCAGAAACTTATGTGGGGATTAAACCAGTGAAGACTCTGGCCATTAATCTTCTGACCTCCATAGACGCTTCTGATGTCAATAAAATCTTCTAATCATACCCGAAGCTCAAGGTAAAAATGTGTCCCAGTACTAAAGGGATTAAGAGCAGTGTGGTGTGGATAAGTGTAATGTGGCTTAAGTATTTGTCTGTGTCGTGTGTATTTGAAGAGAGCTTGATATGTTACTTTAGCTACCTCTTGTTGCTTGTTGCTTCTGCCTAACAAGGAGGAATAAAGGAAATAAACCTAATGCACGCTTGATTAATTGTGTACCGCGAGGAAGGATTTTTGAGACGCGATATGTAGAAGTAAATGAATTGGCGATTTTTAGTGATGGATTGGCAAAATTATTACTTCATTAAAAGAATAAACTGTCATGCAGCCCGGTTAGTTGTCTCTGGCCTTAAAAAATTGCCGAGGTGAGAGAGAAAGGCGCTTGTGAATGTGAGCAAGTAGTACAGATTGAGTCGATGAAATAGTGAAGGTAAAGCACAGAAGAGTTTGAGAATACGAGCCATAGACGTGTATCGCGGCCAGTGAGGAGTGCACGGGGAGACAACGGCGGGCGAGTGACTGGTTGGCTGGCTGGCGGGCGGGCAGGCGGGCGGGCTGGCGGGAGAGCGAGCGGCACGGACAGAGCCAGGAGCGGCGGGGTGGGATCGGGACGCGGCGGGCTGGGGCGGCACCATTGTGTTCGTATTACCCGCGAGTAATGGAGTGCTGCAGATTGAGAGACCTTGGTTTTTCGCGGTTTTATCCTCCTTTGTGTCCTCCGCGGCTCTTTTGTCCTCCTCCTCCTCCGCCTCCTCATCTATTTGCTACGCAGTTAGGGCCAGAGAAAGAGAGAGAGAGAGAGAGAGAGAGAGAGAGAGAGAGAGAGAGAGAGAGAGAGAGAGAGAGGTATAAAACGTTGATAAGGGAGACGTTTTATTGAAAGGAGGAAGGAAAGAGGGCGAGAATGATGATGATGATGAGGAGGAGGAAGAGGAGGAGTAAGAGGAAGAGATGAATCAGATACACACTAGGAAATAATGAAGGAATGAAGGAGAGTAAAGGAATGCTATACACTTACATAGAAGTTGGTGAAGGAATGGTGATGCGCTCTGAGAAATTAATCTGAATATTGTGAATGTGATGGTGGCTTGATGGTGTGTGTGTGTGTGTGTGTGTGTGTGTGTGTGTGTGTGTGTGTGTGTGTGTGTGTGTGTGTGTGTGTGTGTGTGTGACTTATTAGAAAACATATTAATATCTTTTCGTGTGTACTACTTTCAATCTTTAACACACACACACACACACACACACACACACACACACACACACACACACACACACACACACACACACACACACACACACACACTTCGGTTTCATTAAAACTTTCTATATTATACAATTTCTTTATTTTTTTTTACGTTCTCTCCTTTGCCAAGAAGCTGAGCCGTTGTTCTGAAAGTTTTGTCGTGATTAGATACAAACCATACGTGTCTCTCTCTTCCTCTATTAAAAATATATAAATAAATCGATAAATAGAGAGACGAACAAGTAAATGGACGTTTTATTAAGTAGATGATCAAGTTTGCACCAAAAAAGAAAAGAAAAAGGGCATTGTTCTGAAGTTCTGCCGTGATTAGATACAAACCATACTTGTCTTTTTCTTCCTCTGTTAAAAAAATATATAAATAAATCGATGAGATAAATAGACGAATAAGTAAAGATATTGACCAAGTTTGCACCAAAAAAAGAAAGAAAAAGGCGTTGCTCTACAAACCATACGTGTCTTTTTCTTCCTC
Organism: Portunus trituberculatus; assembly: GCF_017591435.1. Classification (NCBI taxonomy): domain Eukaryota; kingdom Metazoa; phylum Arthropoda; class Malacostraca; order Decapoda; family Portunidae; genus Portunus; species Portunus trituberculatus. The sequence continues at coordinate 470,134 of NC_059270.1, forward strand.
TCTTACAAAATATATAAATAAAATCAATAAGTAGAGAGACAAATAAGTAAGTAGTCATTTAATTGTGTGGGAAGCGATCTAGTTTGCCCCAAAAAAGAAAGAATAAAAGAAAAGAAAACACGAAGAAGAAAAAAAGTTCCAGTGAAAATCTCTGTCTCTAACAAGTACAATCTAAAAAAAAAAAAAAAAAAAAATTGAAGAGCCTTAAAATAGATCGATAAATAAATAGATTGGCAAATAGATAAACATTACATCGATACGTATATTTGTATGGGTGTGTGTGGGGGTGTCTGGCAAGTGTGTAGGGGTGTTGTGGGGTGTCTGGGGATGTATATAGGTGTGTTTCGGGTGTATCTAAGAGTGTTTTGGGTGTATCTAGAGTGAAATAAATAGATCGATAGAAAGATAAACATTATATCGATACGTATATTTGTATGGGTGTGTGTAGGGGTGTCTGGCAGGTGTGTAGGGGTGTTGTGGAGTGTCTGGGGATATATATAAGGGTGTTTGGGGTGTGTTTAGGGATGTTTTTTTTATATATACCTATGAATCTATCACCCTTCTTAACACACAGGAAAAGGAAAAACAAAAATAGAAATGAAAAAAAGAGCTAATTATTGTCTCTCCTCTTCTTTCATCAATAAAATAAGAAATAAATCGATAAATAGATAGTAAATAAATAAACATGACATCGATACGTATATATATGAATTAAATATCCTTTCTTAACACACAGGGAAAGAAAAAACAATAATAAAAATGAAAAAAAAGGGCTAAATATTGTCTCTCCTCTCCTTCCATCAATAAAAGCAGAGAGAGAGAGAGAGAGAGAGAGAGAGAGAGAGAGAGAGAGAGAGAGAGAGAGAGAGAGAGGTAGAGGTTGGTTGATTGATTGACTGATTGATTGTCTAAAAAATGTGTTGCATGAGAGAGAGAGAGAGAGAGAGAGAGAGAGAGAGAGAGAGAGAGAGAGAGAGAGAGAGAGAGAGAGAGGGGGGGCATTTTTGATTGATTGATTACGTAAAAAAGAATAGTGTTGCATGTGAGAGAGAGAGAGAGAGAGAGAGAGAGAGAGAGAGAGAGAGAGAGAGAGAGAGAGAGAGAGAGAGAGAAATTGGTTGACTGATTGATTGCTTAAAATAAACAATAGTGTTGTATGAGAGAGAGAGAGAGAGAGAGAGAGAGAGAGAGAGAGAGAGAGAGAGAGAGAGAGAGAGAGAGAGAGGAATTGGTTGATTGACTGATTAATTACCTGAAAAGAAATAATAGTGCTGCATAGAGAGAGAGAGAGAGAGAGAGAGAGAGAGAGAGAGAGAGAGAGAGAGAGAGAGAGAGAGAGAGAGAGAGAGAGAGCATGAAAATCTATATATACATCCATAGAGACACCATTTACCAATCATCACTGTGCATGAGTATATATGTATGTATGTATGTATATATGTATGTATGTATGTACGCATGGTTCATATTTGTATACAGGCCATGAAAATTTAGCCTCTATGTATTATTAGTGTAAGGTTCGTTTTGTTTATTGCCGCCCCAAAAAAGCGAAAAAATGGGTCTTTTAAACCTATATTTGTACCGACATGTAATGAAACTTTATATGAGAGAGAGAGAGAGAGAGAGAGAGAGAGAGAGAGAGAGAGAGAGAGAGAGAGAGAGAGAGAGAGAGAGAGATTAATTACAGTACATGGAATCAGTGTATCAAAGTTGGGAGAGTGGGAGAGTGAGGGGAGAGTGGTGAAGTGAGAGGAGAGGTTGGATTGGGGAGTAATATATGGTGTGGTGTGGTGTGGTGTGGTGTGGTGTGGTGTGGTCTATTTTGATTTGCTTAGATGTGGTGTGATGTTTTGTGGTGTGGTGTGGTGTGGTGTGGTGTGGTGAGGTATAGTGTGGTGTGCTGTGGTGTGGTGTGTTGTGGTGTGGTAGTACGATGACATAAGATTAAATTAAATGTACTAAGAACGTTTTGTGGTGATGTGTGTGAGGTGCGGTGAAGTGTGATGAAGCGTTACAAGGTGTGGTGATGTACGTGTCCCTGTGGTGAAGTGTGGTGAGGTGTAGTATGATGAAGCGCTGCAAGGTGTGGTGATGTATATGTCCGTGTAGTGAAGTGTGGTGAGATGCACTGATATCTTGACTCATGACACTGTATATTCCTTCTAGTCTCCCTTCGCTAGCGTAACTTACTCGTATATTTCCCTGCCTTACCTTCAGCTGGCCGTCCTCACCTGGGAAAAATAAGATGGAGTTCCTCGTTTTTAGGTCAGTATTCAAACACACCTCACCACAACTACTTTCCTAGCCTTCAGAGACAATTAGCGCGGGGTTTTCAAGAGTGTTCCTCGACAAACATTTACCTTCCATCCTTCACCAATAATATTCAAGCGTCCCTGTACAATAACCAACAACACACACGTTTTTGTTCCTGTGGCTTTGTTAAATTATATCTCTGTCTGATATCAAACTCTATAGCTTTTAATTAACTGAACCAACTCATTTATTAGCCCACTCAGTCACTCAGTATCGAATTTTTTCCATCTTCTGAGTGTCTATAATTATAAAAAGCAGTCACGTTTCTTTGTTCCTGTGGCTTTATTTAATCTTTTTTTTTCTGATATCAAGCACTATAGCTTTTAATTAACTGAACCAACTCATTTATTAATCCACTCAGTCACTCAGTATCAATTTTTTCCGTCTTCTGAGTGTCTATATTTATAAAACAA
>NC_059270.1:482859-487859 GCF_017591435.1 Portunus trituberculatus
CATCTCTTCACCCTTCTATTTTTTTTCTTCTTCTTCTTCTTCTTCTTCTTCTTCTTCTTCTTCTTGTATTCATCTTTTCTCTTCCCTTCTTTTTTTTTCCCTCGTATTCCTCTCTACCAAAGCTCTTTTCTCCTCCTCCTCCTCCTCCTCCTCCTCCTCCTCCTCTTCTTCTTCCGCGTACACACTGTGGCTCTGTTTTATGGACCGTGTGTGTGTGTGTGTGTGTGTGTGTGTGTGTGTGTGTGTGTGTGTGTGTGTGTGTGTGTGTGTGTGTGTGCTCTTGGATAGTAGATATAAACTTTTCATTTTCCTAAGCCTCCTCCTCCTCCTCCTCCTCCTCCTCCTCCTCCTCCTCCTCCTCCTCCTCCTCCTCCTCCTTGCCTCTTCATCTTCCTACTCCCTTTGTTGTTGTTATGGTTGTTGTTGTTCGCGGTGTTGTTATGGCCCTTCTTCTTCTTCTTCTTCTTCTTCATTTTCTTCTATTTTTTCTTTTTCTTCTATTTTTTTTTTCTTCTTCTTCTTCTTCTTCTTCTTCTTCTTCTTCTTCTTCTTCTTCTTCTTCCTCTTCCTCTTCCTCTTCCTCTTCCTCTTCCTCTTCCTCCTCCTCCTCCTCCTCCTCCTCCATCTTGACTCTCCTTCTTCCCTTTTATTGTATAGTACATACATAATATAGGGCTGATATTTTCCCTTCCTTTGTCCTCCTCCTCCTCCTCCTCCTCCTCCTCCTCCTCCTCCTCCTCCTCCTCCTCCTCCTCCTCCTTTCCCCCCCCCGGACCACTTGGCGTGTGATCAGTGTTCATCAGCTTAATAGACATAATGGATATAAATATTTTAGATTAATTGATCGCTGTCAACCCGTCACTGCCTTTTCTCCCCCTCTCTCTCTCTCTCTCTCTCTCTCTCTCTCTCTCTCTCTCTCTCTCTCTCTCTCTCTCTCTCTCTCTCTCTTCCTTTCCTTTCTTCCTCTCCTCCCTTCCTTCCTTCCTTCATTTTAATTTCTTCTTCCTTCCTTCCTTCTTTTCGCAGTTCAAATTCTCATCTTCTTCTTCTTCTTCTTCTTCTTCTTCTTCTTCTTCTTCTTCTTCTTCTTCTTCTTCTTCTTCTTCTTCTATTTTCGTTCCTCCTCCCTTCTTTTCTTTCTTCCTTTTCTTCATCCACCCTTCATATCTCTCTTCCCTTTCTCTTCTTCCTTTTCCTTCATGAGAGGAGAAGGAGGAGGAGGAGGAGGAGGAGGAGGAGGAGGAGGAGGAGGAGGAGGAGGGTTACTAGATTGTCTTAATGTGACCTATTTCGGGAATCTGATTTAGAGAGAGAGAGAGAGAGAGAGAGAGAGAGAGAGAGAGAGAGAGAGATGGGGGAGTTAAGTAAGCGTGACTAGTCTCGCTAACACATAAACATTCCTCTCTCTCTCTCTCTCTCTCTCTCTCTCTCTCTCTCTCTCTCTCTCTCACTTTGCGCTATTTACTCCTTCAACACTTCTTTCCTCATCTCCTCTTCATCTCCCTTTTACTCTGTCATCTCCTCCTGCTCCTCCTCCTCCTCCTCCTCCTCCTCCTCCTCCTCCTCCTCCTCCTCCTCCTCCTCCTCCTCCTCCTCCTCTTCTCTTTCTACTGACTTTGCTCTACCGTTCATCCCATCAGTTCTTTACCGCTTCCCATTCTCTCTCTCTCTCTCTCTCTCTCTCTCTCTCTCTCTCTCTCTCTCTCTCTCTCTCTCTCTGTACCACTACACAATTTTCTGCACCTCTCTTTCTCCCTCTAACGGAAATAAAAAGGCTAGGTTAGAGAGAGAGAGAGAGAGAGAGAGAGAGAGAGAGAGAGAGAGAGAGAGAGAGAGAGAGAGAGAGAGGAAAAAATACAGTGAGAGAATTTTTTGAATATCGTGAAACTTTGTTCTATGGCAGTGTGTGTGTGTGTGTGTGTGTGTGTGTGTGTGTGTGTGTGTGTGTGTGTGTGTGTATAGGTGCAGCTGTTGGTTTCTTTTCATTTTATTCTTTTATCCTCTCTCTCTCTCTCTCTCTCTCTCTCTCTCTCTCTCTCTCTCTCTCTCTCTCTCTCTCTCTCTCTCTCTCTCTCTATCTCTCTCGTTATTACATTTGTTTGTACATTGAATTTTTTTTTCTTCTTCTTCTTCTTCTTCTTCTTCTTCTTCTTCTTCTTCTTCTTCTTTATCTTCATTATTCCCATTATTTTTATCGATAGAGAGAGAGAGAGAGAGAGAGAGAGAGGAGGAGGGGAGAGAAAGGGCACAGGTGTAGAGTGAGGGGAGGAAAGGAGAGATGAGAGACGGAGGGAAAGGAAGGAAAGAGGAGGAGGAGGAGGAGGAGGAGGAGGAGGAGGAGGAGGAGGAGGAGGAGGAGGAGGAGGAGGAGGAGGAGGAGGAGGAGGAGGAAGGGAGGGATGGAGAGAAGGAGGCAGGTGCATCATGGTAGAATAGTGTAATAGAGAGGAGGAGGAAGAGGAGGAGGAGGAGGAGGAGAAGAAAGAGAAGAAATTGAAGAGGAGAAAGAAAGAAAGATTTTGACAGAAGGTAGAGAGAGAGAGAGAGAGAGAGAGAGAGAGAGAGAGAGAGAGAGAGAGAGACTTATGACCTTCTTGTATGGAGGCATAATTACTGTGGAGGGAGAGAAAGGGAGAGAGAGAGAGGAAAGTGACAGACAGAGAGAGAGAGAGAGAGAGAGAGAGAGAGAGAGAGAGAGAGAGAGAGAGATAGGGTCAGTATCTTACTCCCAAATATACATTAAGATAAAGAAAGGGAGAGAGAGAGAGAGAGAGAGAGAGAGAGAGAGAGAGAGAGAGAGAGAGAGAGAGATAGAAGAGAGAAAGATAAGGAGAGGAAGGAAATGGAGAAAATGATAAGGGGAAGGAAAGAATGGGCTTGTGAGAGAGAGAGAGAGAGAGAGAGAGAGAGAGAGAGAGAGAGAGAGAGAGAGAGAGAGAGAGAGTAAATTGATAAAGAGGGCAAAAGTTGTAGCATTAGGAGTAGGGGAGAGAGAGGTCGGGATGGGTACTACTACTACTACTACTACTACTACTACTACTACTACTACTACTACTACTACTACTACTACTACTACTACTACTACTACTACTACCACCACCACCACCACCACCACCACCACCACCACCACCACCACCACCACCAGTACAATTATAAAACCAGCCTATGTATTTTAAAACGCCTTATACTCTCTCTCTCTCTCTCTCTCTCTCTCTCTCTCTCTCTCTCTCTCTGGGAAGTTGGACGGCATAGAGAGAGAGAGAGAGAGAGAGAGAGAGAGAGAGAGAGAGAGAGAGAGAGAGAGAGAGGCTAAAAGTCCCCTAAAGCAGGCTCCTGTTGTTTCCCTGCAATATATCAAGTCACAATGGGTGTTTATACGTAGGGGAGAATCAAGACCTGCCTCTCATTGCTCTCTCTCTCTCTCTCTCTCTCTCTCTCTCTCTCTCTCGCGCTGGCATGAAAAAGTATTCTAGTTTCATGATTTTTGTCTTTTTTTCTGAGCATGTTGGTCTATTCGGCGGCGCTCTAGTGGTGGTGGCTGCTGTGGTAGTGCGCCGCTGCAGTTGTGGCCCCCTGTGGTAGCTCCAGCGTGTGTTTCAGCCTCCAGGATAGCTCATAGGTGATGTGGGAGTCTCTATACCTGGAGCAAGCGAGGAGACATAGACCCATGTTTTTCAAGGCCACGGAGATGATTAGCGGAGTTTTCAAGAGTGTTTCTCCTGTTTATAGTATAGAAATCTTGTCAGTCTGCCTCTAGAACTGTTAAAACACCCTTAAAACCTTATTCTCTCTCATCACGACTGTTTTCCAAGGCCGCAGAAATGACTAGCGGGATTTTCAATAGTGTCTCTCCAGTTAATAATGTAGAAATCTTGTCACTGCCTTTAGAACCGTAAAAACACCCTTAATTATGCCCTCTTCTGTCACCACGACTATTTTCCAAAGCCATAAGGATGATTAGCGGGGTTTTCATGGTGTTTCTCTAGTTAATAGTGTAGAAATTTTGTCATTCTGCCTCTAGAACTATATAAACACCCTTAAAGATGCTTTTCTCTCTCACAATGACTATTTTCTAAGGCCAGAGATGATTACCAGGGTTTTCATGAGTGTTTCTCCTGTCAGTAATGCAGAAATCTTGTCACTGCCTCTAGAACCGTAAAAACACCTGAAAAACATTCTTCTCTCTCACCACGACTATTAACCAAGGCCACAGAGATGACTTCTAGGATTTCTAAGAGTGTTTCACCAGATAATAATACAGAAATCTTGTCACTCTGCCTCTAGAACCGTAAAAACACCTTAAAAGACTCGTATAAATTGAAGTAAAGCCTTTTGGAATAGTGATGAAGCGCAGAAGTGTTTGAGAATACGAGCCTTAGTAGTTATGAGTTAAATAACGTGTGGAATGTTGAGCTGTGTGTTGTGTTGGTGGTGGAAACAATGAATTTTTTTTTTTTTATTTATTTATACCATGTGGGCTTTTCACGGGAATTTCTGGGCTAAAGGGGATACTTTTTGTGGTACCTCCTATCTCAAAGCCCACCCGCTAGGACACCGTTGCCCCGAGTGAGGAAGCCCAACCTACACTCGGACCGTGGACAGGATTCAAACCCGTGCGCTTGGAGACCCCTCGGACCCCAAAACGCGCATGGTTCCATCTACTACACCACTACCTACTTCAGCTTAAGCGAAAAGATGATGCCAGGTATGCGTGTGTGTGTGTGTGTGTGTGTGTGTGTGTGTGTGTGTGTGGGGGCGGGGGCGAGCGGCCATCACCAGCTCCAGCAGTTTAAAACAATTGGGAAACATACAGTGCGTGTGTGCGTGTGTATGTATAGCAAACGTGAACTAATATGCGTAATTAAGAGGATCGTGTGCGCATGTGCGTGTACGTATGTATGTGTATGTGCGTGTGCGTGCGTGTGCGTGTGCGTGTATTGACAGAAGATCAGACAGAGATGACACACGCGTCGTATTTCGCACTAGATGGACATTCCAAT
>NC_059270.1:495359-515359 GCF_017591435.1 Portunus trituberculatus
TTATTTTATTTATTTTATTATTATTATTATTATTATTATTATTATTATTATTATTATTATTATTATTATTATTATTATTATTATAATTGTTGTTTTCTCTTCTTCAGTTTTCCTTTCTTTCTTTCTTCCTTTCTTTTTTTCTTTTTCCTTCTTGTTTCTTCTACTTCTCATTCTTCTTCTTTATCCTTCTTCTCCTTCTCATTTTCCTCCTCCTCCTCCTCCTCCTCCTCCTCCTCCTCCTCCTCCTCCTCCTCCTCCTCCTCTTACGGACGACGAAATTGAGATGGCTATTAAATTAAACAATTACTTTGCGTCAGTCTTCACTGAAGAAAATTATTTAGAAAATCAGCCAACTGCACCAAATCACAGCAATAATGTCTTTTTAAATACGTGCGATATCCAAGAATAGGAAATTTTGAGCGCAATAAATAAAGTTAAAACAAATAAAACTCCTGGTCCCGATAAAATTTCTCCACGAATACTAAAAGAGGCAAAGAACGAACTTGTTAAACCATTGTCTATCCTCTTTAATAAATCACTAAGCACTCATAAAGTTCCTGATGACTGGAAACTCGCAAACGTAACTCCAATCTTTAAAAAAGGTGACAAGTCTCAAACTAGAAATTATCGACCAATTAGCCTCACTTCAGTGGTAGGTAAATTAATGGAGACAGTTTTGAGGGATAAAGTTGTTGCATTCTTAGAAAGTAACAACATAATAAACGAATCACAACATGGATTTAGAAACAAGCGGTCATATTTTACAAACTTGCTTGCTTTTTTCCATGATATATATAATTTGTACGACAACACCAGAGCGGTCGATATCATATATTTTGACTTCCAAAAGGCTTTTGACAAAGTGCCACATAAACGTCTTATCAATAAAATAAAAGCGCACGGTATAACTGGTGACATTGCAGCGTGGATCGAGGATTGGTTGTCTGATCGTAAACAGCGAGTTGTGATCAATGGTAAATCTTCAGAATGGATTAACGTAAACAGTGGCGTTCCTCAAGGCTCAGTTCTGGGACCTATTCTTTTTATTATTTTATTATATATATTAACGAGAATGATGAAAGAATAAATTGTAAGCTCTCAAAATTCGCAGATGACACAAATATTGCAAACAGAGTAGACTCAGAAAGCCAAAGACAACTTTTGCAAAGAGATTTAGATACTCTCATCGAATGGTCAAACAAGTGGCAAATGAAATTCAATATAGATAAATGCCACGTTTTACACATAGGAAATCAAAATCCTCAGGCGACATACAAGATGAATAATACCCCAATGACGAGTGTGGACAAAGAAAAAGATCTTGGTGTCATTGTTTCAGCAGACCTCAAGCCTACCAAACACTGTACTGAAGTCGTCAAAACTGCGAATAAATTAGTTGGTTTCATTGGACGATCTTTCACTTTCAAGTCCGAGAAAATAATATTAACATTATATAACTCACTCGTCCGTCCACATCTCGAATACAATGTTCAGTTTTGGTCACCGTATTACAAAAACGATATCGAAAAATTAGAAAAAATACAACGCAGATTAACAAAAATGATCCCAAGGCTGGAGGGAGGGGTGGGTGGGGAGGAGCCTTCTGCTTTGCTGTCCTGTTTCTACCACTGGTAGTTAGTAGATAGTCTCCACAAACAGCCTAGTAAGGACCTAAGGGTCTGTTGCTGTTTGTCTTCCTTTGTATTCCTTTGTATATTCCTTTGTATTCTTCTTCTTCTTCTTCTTCTTCTTCTTCTTCTTCTTCTTCTTCTTCTTCTTCTTCTTCTTCTCCTCCTCCTCCTCCTCCTCCTCCTCCTCCTCCTCCTCCTCCTCCTCCTCCTCCTCCTCTACCACCACCACCACCACCACCACCACCAATAACACCACAACCATCACCACCACCTCTTCCTCTTCCTCCTCTTCCTCCTCTTCCATTTTACAAGTCCATTGGCCTTGACTTTATGTGTGTGTGTGTGTGTGTGTGTGTGTGTGTGTGTGTGTGTGTGTGTGTGTGTGTGTGTGTGTGTGTGTGTGTTTGGGAAGCCGTAAGTCATGTGCACCAATGGAAACGTACATAGACTGCGTGTCCATCCTCTGTGTGTGTACATATGTATGTGTGTGTATGTTTTGCCAGTGTGTGTACTCTAGTGTATATCTGTGTGTAACTGATGTGTATAGACACCCAGTGTGTGTGTGTGTGTGTGTGTGTGTGTGTGTGTGTGTGTGTGTGTGTGTGTGTGTAGGGAGAGGAGGGAAGGGAAAAGCGTTGCAGTATATATATAAACACACATACATACACACCAAATTCTCTCTCTCTCTCTCTCTCTCTCTCTCTCTCTCTCTCTCTCTCTCTCTCTCTCTCTCTCTCTCTCTCTCTCTCTCTCTCTCTCTCTCTCTCTCTCTCTCTCTCTCTGCCTTTGACTATGCCAGTAATATCACTTCCCAATTCTAAAGTAATCAGTTTATCATTAATCTCTCTCTCTCTCTCTCTCTCTCTCTCTCTCTCTCTCTCTCTCTCTCTCTCTCTCTCTCTCTCTCTCTCTCTCTCTCTCTCTCTCTCTCTCTCAACTAACTAACTCAGAGGTAATTTATGTCAATTCCCCAACTCGAATTAATTAAAAAAAAAACTAGAGAGAGAGAGAGAGAGAGAGAGAGAGAGAGAGAGAGAGAGGAAAAATGAATCATTAAGAAAAGAAAGGCAACCCTCCCAGCTTTCCATTTTCTTTCCTTGGGGTGGCGCAAACTCCCATTTTCTTTTCCACTTTCCACGGGGTAACTCTGGCAAAGCGAGGCGATGTGTCATACTTGTTTTATCTGAAGAAGGCGGCGACTGTGTATTAAATCCTTATTCAGCCCGTGTTCCTGAGAGCCTGGCGGTGGCGGTGGTGGTGGTGGTGGTGGTGGAGGTGGTGGTGGTGGTGAGAGAGAGGGGAGAAGGAGAGAGAGAGAGAGAGAGAGAGGAGGGATGAGTAATGTGTGAATGATGAAAGATATATTGAGTGTGTTGCTTCCAGAGAGAGAGAGAGAGAGAGAGAGAGAGAGAGAGAGAGAGAGAGAGAGAGAGTCTGCCGTTGGAAGAGAGAATATATCTTTAGGAGATAGTGTAGACATGCAGAGAGAGAGAGAGAGAGAGAGAGAGAGAGAGAGAGAGAGAGAGACAGACAGAGAGACAGACAGACAGAAGAGAGGAATAAGAGCAGAAAGAAAGAAAGAGAATAAGAGCAGAAAATGAAAAAATATACAACTAAGAGAGAGAGAGAGAGAGAGAGAGAGAGAGAGAGAGAGAGAGAATTTGAGAGTAATAAAAGTAGAAAGTAGAAAAATATAACTAAGAGAGAGAGAGAGAGAGAGAGAGAGAGAGAGAGAGAGAGAGAGAGAGAGGGCCCATTGTGCATGCTGATGGGCGGTGAATATAAAATAATAATTATCATCACTTTGTTGATTTTGTTGATGCAGACAAACGCTGGAATTTTGTTTGATGGAAAGCTACGGGGAGGGAAGAGGAAAGGGGGAGAGGGGAGAGGAGGAGAGGAGAGGGAGAGGAGGGGAGAGGAGAAGAGGGGTACAGAAGGGGTATGGGAGGGAGAGGGAAGGAGAGAAAGGGAGATAGGGAGGGCAAGTGTAATTGAAAAATATGCATAACTAAATAAATTGTATAAAAAAAGAGGAAAAACGAGGATAAATAGATTGAAATAATAAGGTAACGAGCGAACTAAAGAGAGAGGAGACTAAATGAGGAAAGAGAAGAGAGGAGAGGAGAGGAGAGGAAGGACAACAGATGAGAAATTCGCACATAAGAATAACAAATAATAAAAACATAATTCTAAACGATAACAATAATAGAAGGAATATGATTTTCGGGAGAGACACCCTTAAAAATCCGTGTCACTTCAACTAGAGCCCTTTAGAAAATGGTGAAGGTGGTTTGGCGTGAAGTAAGTGTTTCAGAGTCACGCCTTCTCTGACACACATCCACGTCACACCAACACTAGTTTCAAAATGCTATAGATGAAGTTGTACGGATTCCCAAGGTTGTTTTCATTGTTCTAGTTTCATTGTTCTAGTTTCAGAGTCACGCCCTCTTTCTGACACACATCCACGTCACACCAACACTAGTTTCAAAATGCTATAGATGAAGTTGTACGGATTTCCAAGACTGTTTTCAATGTTTTAGTTTCAGTGTTCTAGTTTCAGCCACGCCCTTTCTCTGACACACATCCGCACCACACCAACACTACTCTCAAAATGCTGTAGATGAAGTTGAATGCTGTTTTCATGGTCCTATAGTGTGTCTTCTGTAAATTGGCTGCTGGGTCTCAAGTTTGAATGGTGTCCCAGGGAATGTGTGGCTGTCAGATCTTGAGATAAACCGTGAGCTGTCCTTGTAATAAGTGCGCTGATCAACAGAGAACAAGTATTATTCACATCAAATCAATGACGTTACCAGGAGAGCTGCAGTTACATCATCAACAACAACAACAACAACAACAACAACAACAACAACAACAACAACAACAAGCCCACTGTATACACTCCTAATGTGGCCGACGTGGTACAGTGGAACCATGCGTGCTTTGAGGTCCGAGGGGTCTCCAAGCGTACGGGTTCAAATCCTGTCCACGGTCCGAGTGTAGGTTGGGCTTCCTCACTCAGGGCAATGGTTTCCTAGCGGGTGGGCTTTGAGATAGGAGGTACCCCAAAAGTACCCCCTTTAGCCCAGAAATTCCCGTGAAAAAGCTTACATGGTATAAAGAAAGTTCCTTAAACACCTTAGCAGGGAGCAAGTGTCCGAACGACTTAAGTATTGCCGAGTGTGGTCTGCAATAGCTCAAGGTGTGTGTGAACGTCTGGTTAACTCGTAACTCTATTGTAATTTAATCTAGTAATCTATAACTCATCAGCATAATTCATCCTATTTTTGCTTAGGTTTTAAGATAAGCTGTAGTCATAATACACCTTTAACCTGTAAAACGACCAAGATTAAATGTAAATAATGAATAAATACAAATCCAGGAGCCATTTTTAGAGTAGACAGGCTGTAGTAGCAAATTAACGATATTTACATAGTATTTATTAACTAGGGAAACAATCTTAAAAACTGGTGTAGTCATCTTTGTGGCCTCTGAGAATTGTCTTGGCATGAGAGAAAGAGAGAGGGAGAGAAGAGGAGGGTAGAGAAAGGGTATAGGGGGAAGGAAGAAGAGGTGACAGGAAGGGAGAGGAGGAAAAGGAAGGGAAAGAGAAGGGAGAGGTATGGAAGGGAGAAAAAGGAGAGAATGGAAGGGAGGGAAGGCAAAACTGATAGAAAAATATACAAAACTAAATGAATTGAGAAAAAAAAAGAAAGAGAGAATAAAAAGATTGACATAATAAAGTAACGAACGAAGTAAAAAGAGAAACTAAAGAGGAAACAAATGAGAAATAGGAAAAAAAGCTAAAAAGAAGTGGAAAGCAAGGAAAATAAAGGAAAATACGAATAGATAAGGGAAGAAAGAGGAGAATAAGAGGAGAGGGGAAGAAAATAAAGCAATATGAATAACCAGAAGAAGGGAAAGAGAAGGAGAGTGAAATAAGAAAAGGAAATAGAGGAAATAGAAGAAGGAAAAAAGAAAGGAAAATAGAGAAATAGAGATAGAAAATAGAGAAAGAGAACTAGAGAAAGGGAAATGAGAGAGAAATGGAAATAGATAAGGAAAAAGGCAATAGAAAAAAACTAAATAATGATGAAATTAATAGTAGAAAGAGAAGGAATGGAAAGAAAATGATAAATTGAAAGAAATAAAGAAAAAGAAAAAAATGAACTTGAGAGAGAGAGAGAGAGAGAGAGAGAGAGAGAGAGAGAGAGAGAGTGTAGGTGAATAAAAGACATGCATAGGGAAAGGAAGGATAAAAATATAGAAATAAGGGAGAAGAGGAGGAGGAGGAGGAGGAGGAGGAGGAGGAGGAGGAGGAGGAGGAGGAGGAAAGGAAGAAGAGGGATAGAGACAGAAAGAGATGGAGGAGAATAATGAAGAAGAGGAAGAGGGGAGAAGAAATAATGAGAGGAGAGAAATGAAGAGAAAGGAAAAAGAAGAGGATGAGGAAGAAACACAATGGAATATAAATGAAGAACAAAAAATAGAGAGAGAGAGAGAGAGAGAGAGAGAGAGAGAGAGAGAGAGAGAGAGAGAGGAAGAACGAAAGCAAGAAGACACACATCTGAAGAACACAAACGAAATATTCTCTCTCTCTCTCTCTCTCTCTCTCTCTCTCTCTCTCCCATAAATAATGAGGCGACAGGCACGTTTGCAGATTAATAATGATGGAATTTTTGCATTATCGGTTAATATTTTGTGTCCGTCAGTGAATTTATGGGACGAAGGGGCAGGGAAGGGAAGGGGCAGGGGCAGGGGTAGGGATAGGGGTCAGGAGGGTGGTATAGGGGTAGGGGGATTTACGAGGACTGATGGTGGTGGTATTGTTTATGTATTCTATTTATTCATTTGTTCAGTTATTAGGTTGTTTTGTAGTGGTGGTGGTGGTGGTGGTGGTGGTGGTGGTGGTTGTAGTGGTGGTGGTGGTGGTGGTGTTTTTTTGGTGCTGTTATTATTATTACTATTATTATTATTGTTATTATTATTATTTTATTATTATTATTGTTGTTGTTGTTGTTGTTGTTGGCAGTGTTGTCGTAATAACTTTCATTACTAAATCTATCTCTCTCTCTCTCTCTCTCTCTCTCTCTCTCTCTCTCTCTCTCTCTCTCTCTCTATATACACAAATTGCAATGCATGATTACAATGACTGGCCTGTGTGTGTGTGTGTGTGTGTGTGTGTGTGTGTGTGTGTGTGTGTGTGTGTGTGTGTGTACGTGTGTACGTTAATGAAAACACGATATCACGTTTACCTGTCCCGTAGAACCCAATTAGAACCCCCTGTAAACACACACACACACACACACACACACACACACACACACACACACACACACACACACACACACACACACACACACACACACACACTCTCTCTCTCTCTCTCTCTCTCTCTCTCTCTCTCTCTCTCTCTCTCTCTCTCTCTCTCTCTCTCTCTCTCTCTCTCTCTCTCTCTCTCTCTGTTTCATTATTGACTTTTTTATTAATCAGTTTTTTTTTTCTCTTCCATTTCCAATCAGTTGTTTTGGAGAATGGAAAAAAAATAGTTTGGTTTACCCTTCACCTCTCTCTCTCTCTCTCTCTCTCTCTCTCTCTCTCTCTCTCTCTCTCTCTCTCTCTCTCTCTCTCTCTCTTTCTTTCTTTCTTTCTCTCTCTCCACCCCTGCAGAATTTCTCCTTTTAATTGTTTTGTACTTAGCAAATTTAGGCTCCCTATGTATGCTTATTAATTTCTTTCTCTCTCTCTCTCTCTCTCTCTCTCTCTCTCTCTCTCTCTCTCTCTCTCTCTCTCTCTCTCTCTCTCTCTCTCTCTAAACTATTAAATCCATTTCTTCTCAATTAAAGTTATCTAAACACACCTTGACACTAAGTAAACTGCCTTCTTCGCCTCCACCTTTCTTATCGTAATGTTCTCAACGGTGTAGTGTCCTTAAGAAATCGAGAAGTTACTGGATGGATAGCAGTAATTGAATGCTTGCTAAGATCGGTATTGTTAGTTGACCGGCTGACTGACTGGCTTAAAGGCTGGCTGGCTAAGGGACAAAATGGCAAAGGTCCGTATTGAGAAACGCTTTATTCTCTCACTTCGGCTGTTTTTCAATGCCACAGAGATGGTTAGCGGGGTTTTCAAGAGTGGGTTTATAGTTAGTAATGTAGAAATATGGTCAATCTGTCTCTAGAACTGTAAAAGCACCTTAAAAAGTATAGACTTTCGAAATAGCGGAGGTGAATTGCAGGAGTGTTTAAGAATGCACAGAGATGGTTAGCGGGGTTTTCAAGAGTGGTTTTATAGTTAGTAATGTAGAAATATGGTCACTCTGCCTCTAGGACTGTAAAAGCACCTTAAAAAGCTCTTGTACATTTAAGTATAGACTTTCGAAATACCGGAGGTGAAACGTAGAAATGTTTAAGAATACTACTGCTATTACCACTACCACTACTAATACTATCAGCATCATGTTAATGTTATGAATTGGTGGGTGAGAGAGAGAGAGAGAGAGAGAGAGAGAGAAGAGAGAGAAAGCATGTACGGATGTAGGGGGAATGTTTTTACCTCTCCCCTCCCTATGTTTCCCCTCTCTCTCCCTTTCTCTCTCTCACTCACTCACTCACTCACCCCTCACTCACCCCTCGCTTTCCCCTCTTTCCCCCTCTTTCCCCCCGCCGTGTTGGTCCCCTTTTTTCATCAGGGGGCAAGCTGTCATGCTGAAATTTTCATATATACCTCAAAGGCGACCGTCACCGGAGCGGGGAACAGCCAGCCCCGCCAAATGAAATATCCTTTTATTTTGCTGTGCGCACGTTGCTTTGTGGCGGACCAGTGTTAGTGTATTGCGGTAGTGGTGGTGGTGGTGATGGTGGTAGTGGTGGTGGTGGTGGTAAGGGATGGGGGGAAAAAAGGACTGTCTGATTACCTGTGTGTGTGTGTGTGTGTGTGTGTGTGTGTGTGTGTGTGTGTGTGTGTGTGTGTGTGTGTGTGTGTGTAAATGTGATGGAAATGCGTGGTTTTGTAGTGTTTTGTTACATTTTGAGCTTGTATGGGAGTGCGTGTGTGTGGACAGGCACGCACGCACGCACACACACTCGCACACACGCACGCACACACGCACAGCAGTAGCAACAACTTCAACAATAATAGCAAATAATAAAAAGTCACAATAAATAAATAAATAAATAAGAATAGATAAACAGAGGAACAATAATATAGCCAAATAACCAAAAGACACACACACACACACACACACACACACACACACACACACACACACACACACACACACACACACACACACACACACACACACGAAGCACAAACAGAAACAAATACAAATAAATAAAAAAGACGACAAAAGCTAAACTAAAAAAAAAAAAGAGAGAGAAAAAAGAAATGAAAAATACCACAAAAATTCTTCAGTGTCCCCGTAAGAGAGGAAGTGTGGCAACAAAATTCCCGTTTTCTGCGACGGCGAAAATTTGAAAAAACAACCCGTATAGAAAATGGAACAGGGAGGCACCACAAAGACCTCAATATTGAACGCTTTTGTGTCCACGAACGCACGGAATTTGCGCCGCTGTTGTCCTTGTTGTTGTTCGTTGGGGGGGGGATGGGATGCGGCTTTCCCTGTCACCCATTTTCTTTCTCTCATGTTCACGTCCAAAAGAAAATGGGATGTGCTTGCTATATATATGTGTGTGTGTGCCATTTGTCTTTTGTGTGTGTGTGTGTGTGTGTGTGTGTGTGTGTGTGTGTGTGTGTGTGTGTGTGTGTGTGTGTGTGTAGTTTTCCATTTTCGTCTTTTGTGTGTGTGTGTGTGTGTGTGTGTGTGTGTGTGTGTGTGTGTGTGTGTGTGTGTGTGTGTGTGTGTGACGTCTCTCTACCATCTGGCTGTCTTTAAGTGTCTCGTCTGTCTTTCTGTGACATGTGAACCATCTGGCTGTCTTTAAGTGGGCCTCGTCTGTCTTTCTGTGAGGTCTGTACCATCTGGCTGTCTTTCTGTGACGTGTGTACCATCTGGCTGTCTTTCTGTGACGTGTGTACCATCTGGCTGTCTTTAAGTGTGTCTGTGTGTTTCCTTCCGTGACATTTCTCACCATCTGGGTTCGCAAGTACCAGAATATATCACGAAGTTGGAATAAAGATGAGAAGAAAAACACTAGCTAGATAATGCACTGTGAAAGACAGAGACACACAAGCTGTTGGTGCAGTCAATAGGTAGAAGCCTTGATTAGACGCATAGATAGATGGATGTTAGCGGGTATTGGGACAGAGGCATGAGTTCACAGGTCTTGGCTTCCGTGACTCAGGTGACGGTTGAAGTGACAGTCATTGGCGCTACAGTAGTTAAATTTGAGGTGCATTATAGCTGCTTTTGGGTTCAATACTCTTCTTTTTCGTCTATTTGGCCTGTAGTGGATGAGTAGTAATAGTAGTAGTAGTAGTAATAATAAAAGTAGTAGTAGGAAAGAAAGAAAGAGAGGAAAAAAGGAAAGAATGGAGGAAAAGAGATAGGAAAATGAAAAATAAGTGAGTGGAGGATGAGAAAAGGAGAAAAAAAAAGGAAAGGAGAGGAATAAATAAGGAATAATCTTAAAAAATAGTAGTAGTAGTAGTAATAGTAATAGTAGTAGTAGAAAAAAGCCTTTAAAAGTAGTGATGTTGGTAGATAGGGAGAGCGGAGGGAAGGTTTGAGACTCCTCGCCTTTATCGCCTTATTGGTGTGTGATGATCCGTTCAGCGCCATCTGTTGGTGATAAGCGGCGGTAGTGTGGCGTCTTATCAGCTGCTGGTGCTTGTTGGGGTCAATATTATCGCGGGTGTTAAACTTCAAGTGCTTCATTAGTGTGTGTGTGTGTGTGTGTGTGTGTGTGTGTGTGTGTGTGTGTGTGTATGTATGTATGTATGTATGTATGTTAAGCACACACGCACACACGCACGCTTTCATGTCTGTCCCTACACGTATACACAAAGGCTACGCGCAGAGAGAGAGAGAGAGAGAGAGAGAGAGAGAGAGAGAGAGAGAGAGAGAGAGAGAAATACAAAAGGCAGGATAATTATTGCATGTTAACAAAAGCCCACCTACACACACACACACACACACACACACACACACACACACACACACACACACACACACACACACACACACACACACACACGTTGGTCGGTATAAAAGTGCGGTTCATCTGGTATTATAATGCAACACGTTATAAAAGGTAAGTGGCGAATGCCCGGCAAAGGTAATGGCTCGCCTGTCGCACGTGAGAGAGGAAACACAGAGAGGCACACACAGACACAGAGAGAGAGAGACAGACAGAGAGACAGAGAAAAAGAAAGGGTTTGGTCTGAGCGATAGAAAGGTGGTTGTATTTCTCAGGTGATTGTATACTAAACTGTCTGTCTGTCTGTCTGTCTGTCTGTCTTTTTCTATCTCGGTCTGTCTGTCTGCCCGTTTGTCTGTGTTTTTCCGTCTTCCCGTTTGTCTGTCTCTCTGTCTGTCTTTTTCTATCTGTCTGTCTGTTTATCTGTCTGTTTGTTTGTCTATATGTCTGTCTGTCTGTTGTCCGTCCGTCTGTCTATCTATCTGTCTGTCTGTCTGTCTGTCTGTTTGTCTTCTTTCATTCCTTCATTCTCACTCTCTCACTTATTTATTTATTTTTTTTATTTTCTATCTGCTTGTTTGTTTTTCTTCATTCCTTCATTCTTCATTCAATCTCTTCTTTCTTTCTACTTTTTATATTTTTCCTTCATTCATGTATTCATTATTTTATTCAATCTCTCTCTTCTATCTGTTTTTTTTTTCTTCCTTCATTCCTTCCTTCCTTCCTTCCTTCATTCCTTCATTCCCACTCTCCTTTCTCCTTATTTATTTTTATTTTTCATTATCTACCTGTTTTTTTTCTTTCTTCCTTCATTCCTTCTTTCATTCTGTTTTTCATTCTGTCTTTCATTCAATCTCTTCCTTCTTCAATTTTTTTCCTATTGTCTGCCTTCCTTCCCTCTTTCTTTCCTTCTTCATTCATTTTTCTTTTATTCTCTCTCTCTCTCTCTCTCTCTCTCTCTCTCTCTCTCTCTCTCTCTCTCTCTCTCTCTCTCTCTCTCTCTCTCTCTCTCTCTCTCTCTCTCTCTCTCTCTCTCTCTCCCTTTTCTATTTCTCTATCTCTCATTTCTGTTTTTCTTTAATTTCTTTCTCATTTCTCTCATTTCTATATCTCTCTCATTTCTATTTCTCTTTCTCTCACTTCTCTTTCTCATTTCTCTCTTTTCTTTCTTTTTCTCTCATTTCTCTCATTTGTATTTCTCTTTACTACTACTACTACTACTACTACTACTACTACTACTACTACTACTACTACTACTACTACTACTACAGCATAGATATATTGTTTCTTGCATGAGAGAGAGAGAGAGAGAGAGAGAGAGAGAGAGTATGATAATGATAATGACAATAAAAATAATAACAATAACAATAACAAACACATCATTTCATCATCACCATCACTACCATTACAACACCTTAAAAAAAACAAAAAAAAATCCATATCAGTCATTATTCTATTTTATTTCACCATATTTCATCCTTCTATTTCTTTATTTTTCTATTATATTACAAGCATGATACATATTTCAATAGTATTCATATGTTCCCAGGGCTTTCCATTGCTCTTTTTGTTACCAGCGTGTCATTTTGTCGAATTCCTAACCTAACCTAACCTAACATAGCCTCACCTCACCTCACCTCACCTAACCTACACGCATTTCACTATTCATATATTTTGTCCCATGCCTTTCCATTGCTCCTCTCTTTGTTAGCAGCGTGTCATTTTGTCGAATTCCTAACCTAATCTAACCTAACCTCACCTCACCTCACCTCACCTTACTTAACCTAACCTAACCTAACCTAACCTAACCTACACGCATTTCACTATTCATATATTTTGTCCCATGCCTTTCCATTGCTCTTTTTGTTACCAGCGTGTCATTTTGTCGAATTCCTAACCTAACCTAACCTCACCTCACCTCACCTAACCTAACCTAACCTAACCTAACCTAACCTACGCATTTCACTATTCATTTATTTTGTCCCATGCCTTTCCATTGCTCCTCTCTTTGTTAGCATCGTGTCATTTTATTTCATTGTTCGATGGGGGACGAAAATAAAAGGTGCACCAAATATCATACGTGGTGTTTTTGTCCTTCTTTTTCCATTGTTTTTTTGAGTTACAGAGAGAGAGGGAGAGGGAGAGAGAGAGGGGTCAGGGTGGGGAAATAACATGTTCGTGGCAAGAATTATTGGAAAGAATCAAGCTTTTGTAGTGTATATGCAAGGCTAATAGCTCTCTCTCTCTCTCTCTCTCTCTCTCTCTCTCTCTCTCTCTCTCTCTCTCTCTCTCTCTCTCTCTCTTTCTCTTTCTTTCGCTCTCTACTTGCCTTTCTAAACGTCTTTGTTAATTTATCTATCTATATCTTTTTTATTCATCTATCAGTCTGTCTGTCTATCCATTTAATTAACGGTCTTTCTAACTATCTATATCTATCTATCTATCTATCTATTTATCTAATTATCTATCTATTTATCTCTCTCTCTCTGTCTATCTATCTATCTGTCTATCTGTATTTATTTATCTATTATTCTGTGTACTTGCCAATCAGTTGTTTTGGAAAATGAAAATTACTGTTTACTCTCTCTCTCTCTCTCTCTCTCTCTCTCTCTCTCTCTCTCTCTCTCTCTCTCTCTCTCTCTCTCTCTCTCTCTCTCTCTCTCTCTCTCTCTCTCTCTCTCTCTCTCTCTCTCTCTCTCTCTCTCTTCAATATTTCCCTCCGTCTCTTAATGAAAAAAGAAATATATACATCAACACAGCTAAACCCTTTCCCCTCACACCCCTCTCTCTCTCTCCCCTCTCCCTCTCTCTCCTCTCCCTCTCCCTCTCTCCCCTCACCCTTTCGGAAGCAATACCTGAAGTCTTCTAATATTGAGTTGAAATGAAGGACAAATTACCATCTTATTGTGAACTCCCAAAATTTTGACTTTCTGCCCTACCTCTCTCTCCCTCTCCTCTCCCTCTCCCTCTCTCCTTCTCTCCCTCTCTCCCTCTCTCCCTCTCCCTCCCACGTCTAATCTGTCAGCCACGCCAGGTGAGAGCAAGGGTGAAAGGGTAATGTGATTATCCTCCTCTTCCTCTTCTTCTTCTTCTTCTTCTTCTTCTTCTTTTTCGTTTTTATTTTATGCATTTTTTCTTATTTTTCTTCTTTTTTTGTGTTTATTATTGTTGTTCTTATTCTCTTCTTCTTTCATCTTCTCTTTCTCCTTCTCTTCCTTTTCCTCCTTTTCCTTATCCTTTTTTTTTCTTTCTCTTTCTCTTTCTACTTCTCATTTTTCTTCCTTCTTCTCTTCCTCCTCCTCCTCCTCGTTCTCCTCCTCCTCTTCCTCCTCCATTTTCTTTCTCCTTCTCCTTCTCCTCTTTCTCTTGTTCCTCTTCCTATTTCTTTCCTCTCCTCCTCCTCCTCCTCCTCCTCCTCCTCCTCCTGTATAGAAAAAAAAAATATATATCAATCTTAAATCCCACGTTTGTTTTCAGTACTATATTGTTTCTCCCTTTTAAATACTTGGTAGAGATGGACTGGGGGGGGGAGGGAGGATTAATGGGAGAGAATGGGGAGAAGGGAAGGATCAATAGAGAGAGGGTGGGGAGAAGCCTTCCACTCTGTTATTTTGTTGGTTTTTTGTACTTGGTGTAGAATGAGTTACAGAAATTGTGTAGAAGTGATATGAAGAGTCTATTGTAGTTTGGATTTCCTTTGTATTCCTTTGTATTCCTCCTCGTTCTCCTCCTCCTCCTCCTCCTCCTCCTCCTCCTCCTCCTCCTCCTCCTCCTCCTCCTCCTCCTCCTCCACCTCCATTAAGACAATCATCATTCCTTCATCATACACATTGGTTCATTTCTTCCCATAATTTTCCTTCCCTCCACTTTCACACCACCTTCCCTCCCCCCCTCTCTCTTTTCCTCCCTCCCAAACACACACTCTCTTCTAACTCCTCCTCCTCCTCCTCCTCCTCCTCCTCCTCCTTGCTTCAATATTCTCAAATCTTATTATCCCTATGAAGGAGTTAAGTGCTGCATGTGTGTGTGTGTGTGTGTGTGTGTGTGTGTGTGTGTGTGTGTGTGTGTGTGTGTGTGTGTGTGTGTGTGTGTGTGTGTTTATTCTTCCCTTCCTGTTTGTGTTTCTTTCCTTTTTTCATTTTCTTAGTTTGTTTTCTTCCGGGATACGAGAGAGAGAGAGAGAGAGAGAGAGAGAGAGAGAGAGAGAGAGGCGTGATTTAGAGACGGCGGGAGGGAGTAAGATTCATTATGAAGCAGGTCACGCCGCCAGCTGGAATCAATGACCTCAGATTATTCATTTTAAACCCCATTCACTCGACCCGTGAACAATTCTGGCAGGAGAGGTGACGCGCCGGGACCCAGCCACGCCGCCGCCGCCACCACCACCACCACCACCACCACCACCACCACCACCACCACCACCACTACTACTTCCACATCCAGCTAACATCAATAACAACAACAACAATGATTTCTTATTCAGTACTACATCTACACGTGTCTGTTACCATTACTACTACTACTACTACTACTACTACTACTACTACTACTACTACTACTACTACTACTACTATTCTGATTTATACTCTCCTATATTCCTTCTTTCTATATAGGAAACTCTTTTCATGCCACCACAACCACCACCACCACCACCACCACCACGACCTTCTAAGTGCTCTGGTTGTGCTATTAATGTCACGTGTCAAAATGCGTATACTAGATCAAACCTATTACTATTATTATTATTATTATTATTATTATTATTATTATTATTATTATTATTATTATTATTATTATTATTATTATTGTTGTTGTTATCGTTATTTTTCTGCTTCTCTTTTTTATCACCTCCTTGTCTTCTCTTCCTTAATCGCTCTTACTTGGAAGATTAATATGTTTTTGTGTCCTCCTCCTCCTCCTCCTCCTCCTCCTCCTCCTCCTCCTCCTCCTCCTCCTCCGTCTTATTTCCCACCTTCCCTCTCTCCCACTCACACATTCCTCCCTCCATCATCTCCTCTCCCTCTCCCTCTCCCTCTCCCTCCCCCTCTCCCTCTCTCTCTCCCCGGGCGTCACCTCGGACCATTATCCCAAGAGGACAAAAAAGAGAAGACTGGAAGGAAAATCAGGAAACCATTACCATAAGATTAGAGAAAATGGGAAAATATTGTTCTGGAGGTAAAGAAAATGGAATTAATACGTTCTCTGTCACACACACACACACACACACACACACACACACACACACACACACACACACACACACACACACACACACACACACACACACACACACACACACACACACACACAGAGAGAGAGAGAGAGAGATGGAGAGAGAAGAGAGAACAAATATAGAGACAGATTTGAGACAGATTTCTCTCTCTCTCTCTCTCTCTCTCTCTCTCTCTCTCTCTCTCTCTCTCTCTCTCTCTCTCTCTCTCTCTCTCTCTCGATGTCACCAAGTAAGAGAGGACGCTTTTAAACTGAGGTCGTGTATCATCCTTTCTCCCTCTCTCACTCTCCCCCCTCTCTCTCCCTCTTCCTCTCTCTCCCTCTCTCCCTCCTTTCTCCACCTCTTCCCTCATTTTTCACCCCCCTCCCTCCCTCCCTCCTTTAGTACTTCTTTCTTTCCTTCCTCCTCCTTTAACAGTATTAGAGAGAGAGAGAGAGAGAGAGAGAGAGAGAGAGAGAGAGAGAGAGAGAGAGAGAGAGAGAGAGAGAGGTAACGAAGTGTTGCAATTTCTTCGCCATCAAAAGTTATTGCCGTGTTGTTGTTGTTGTTGTTGTTGTTGTTGTGGTGGTGGTGGTGGTGGTGGTGGTGGTGGTGGTGGTGATTAAAGTGATGATGTATCCTGCTAGTTTCAGATTTCAAGCTCCAGAAGAAGAAGAAGAAGAAGAAGAAAAAAGTAGAAGAAGAAGAAGAAGAAGAAAACAATAACAATTTCAACAAAGCAACTACTACTACTACTACTACTACTACTACTACTACTACTACTACTACTACTACTACTACTACTACTACTACTACCACCACCACCACAACCTTGCTAGTGTACATTTCCATTCATCATCCTTCCTTCCTTCCTTCCTTCCTTCCTTCCTTCCTTCCTTCCTTCCTTCCTTCCTTCCTTCCTTCCTTCCTTCCTTCTTTCCTTCATTGAATCCTGCTACTCTTTATCCTTCATTATCCTTCATCCTTCCCTCCTTCCTTCGTTTATCTATTCCTTCTTTTCTTCCCTTCTTTCATTTCTTCCTTATCTCCTTCCTTTCTTTTCTTTTTCCTTTAACTCTTCTTCCTCTCCTTCCATTCTTCCTTCCCTTCCTTCTTCTCCTTCTTCCTTTTCCTTTTTCTTTCTCCTTCTCTTCCTCTTCTTATTCTTCATTTCTTTATTTCTCTCCTTTATCCGTCTTCACCTTCCTTCCTTTCCCTCCTCCTCTTCTTTTTACCTCTTTCTTCCTTAATTTCTTTCACCCTCATTTTCTTTCACTCCTTCCCTCCTTCCTTCTTTCTCTTTCTCTTCTCCCTCTCTCAGCCTCTCTTCCTCTTCTCTTCCTCCTCTCCCTGTCCTCTTCTTTCTCCCCTTCTTCCTCTTTTCTTTCCTCTCCCAGTCTTCTTCCTTCCTTTTCTTCCTTCTTTCTCTTCCTCCTCCTCTCCCAGTCTTCTTCCTTCCCTTCTTCCTCGTTCTCTTCCTCCTCTTCCACCCTTCTCCATCCTTTCTTCCTCTTTACCTTCCTCCTCTCACAGTCTTCCTTTTCCTTCCCTCCTTCCTCCTTCTTACTCTCCCTGTTCTCCTTGTCTTCCTATCTCCTTCCTCATCTACCTCTCGCCCACTCTTCTCCTTCCATCCCTTCCCCTCTCTCCCGGCCGGTCCCAAGCCACGCCAGGCCAGACCGCTCGGTGGGGCCTTTCCTCCCGCGCTTCTCTGCCTCCACTATTTATTAACCCTCGTCAACTTTTGGAATGGGTAAAAGTCTTGCGTAATTCCAACTAATTTATCGCCCCGGGCCATATTCAACAGAGTGATTGGAAAATTCTCCCGTGATATGATTAAATTCTGAACCCCGCCTGGAGTTTTGTTGCGCCGTGTGTGTGTGTGTGTGTGTGTGTGTGTGTGTGTGTGTGTGTGTGTGTGTGTGTGTGTGTGTGTGTGTGTGTGGAGGGTAAGAACGGAAGGGTATATTTGAAAGGACTGGGTTTAATTCTTGGTGTGTGTGTGTGTGTGTGTGTGTGTGTGTGTGTGTGTGTGTGTGTGTGTGTGTGTGTGTGTGTGTGTTTGTGTGTATGTGTGCGCAGTCCTAACATTACCCAACATTCTTACCATCTTCATTATTTTTTTTCTCCTTCCATTTTTCTCAAACCTTCCTTTTTTTTCATTCCATTCCACTTATTCCCTTCTTCTGTCATTTATGTTTGTTTTCTTTTTCTTTTTTCTCTCCTTTCTTTATCTTTTAATTCCTTCATGTCTCTTCACTTCCTGGTATTAACTTATTCATCCTCGCTTTTCCTTCTTTTCTTTTTATCTCTCTCTAGTTTTATTTAGTTGTTCATTTTCTTTTCGTTTCTTCTTTCCTTTATTCATTTCATTACTCTTCTGTCACAAACTGGTATTTTTTCCTATCTTTTCATCACAAACTGGTATTTTTTCCTATCTTTTCATCACAAACTGGTATTTTTTCCTATCTTTTCATCACAAACTGGTATTTTTCCTATCTTTTCATCACAAACTGGTATATTTTTCTTATCTTTTCGTCACAAATTGGTATAATTTTTCCTATCTACCTTTTCATCACAAACTGGTATTTTTTCCTATCTTTTCATCACAAACTGGTATATTTTCCTATCTTTTCATCACAAACTGGTATTTTTCCCTATCTTTTCATCACAAACTGGTATTTTTCCTATCTTTTCATCACAAACTGGTATTTTTTCTTATCTTTTCATCACAAACTGGTATTTTTTCCTATCTTTTCATCACAAACTAGCATTTTTCCTATCTTTTCATCACAAACTGGTATATTTTCCTCTTTTCATCACAAACTGATATTTATTCCTCTTTTCATCACAAACTGGTATTTATTCCTCTTTTCATCACAAACTAGTATATTTTTTCTAACTACCTTTTCATCATAAACTGGTATTTTTCCTATCTTTTCATCACAAACTGGTATATTTTTTCTATCCTTTCATCACAAACTGGTATTTTTTTCTAACTACCTTTTCATCACAAACTAGCATATTTTTTTTTTTCCCAGCAGCCTTTCACTTTCGCCTCTTCATTTTCCCTCCGCCCGTCCGTCACTTTATTGTGCATCTGTCTGATCTTCCTTGTTGTTGTTTGAAATTTTACCTATTAGCATTTTCAAGGAAGAATGTATTATTGTTTGGTTTAAAATGCAGAAGGGTCTTTATAGATATTTTATTACTACTACTACTACTACTACTACTACTACTACTACTTTGTTGACGATCGCTAGAGGCACAAGGCCCTCCCTTTATACGGCGGAGCTTGGCAGGTCGTGGGTTCTGTCCTCACTGGATGGCGGCGTCCCGAAGTGTGGCGGGGTTTCACATTGTTTTAGTGGCGCGATGAACACTGGCGGACTCCTCACTCTCCCTGTCATGTGTTAATGCTACTCCATCCACTCCATCACCCGGGACCAATGCTTTCCCTTCCTACCCCCGTCTTCTCTCTCTTTCATATATATATATATATATATATATATATATATATATATATATATATATATATATATATATATATATATATAAAACCAAGGTTGATAGCAGAAATTGTAGATACTAAAAGTGCAGGGAAATCACATGGAAGTCTTCATAATAATACCTGCTACGCTTCGGAAGGACTCAACCCAACATCAAGCTGCCATCTAATGGCTCATCGCCCTGAGGATGCTTTTGTTTGAGGTGAAACGTTGGAAAATGGAAAATAAAGCAGGAGATATGAAGACTTCCATGTGATTTCCCTGTACTTTTAGTATATATATATATATATATATATATATATATATATATATATATATATATATATATATATATATATATATATATATATATATATATATATATATATATATATATACACACACACACACACACACACACACACACACACACACACACACACACACACACACACACACACATACATGTATATGTATGAAATGACTGATTTACAGCGGCTTGCCGAGCACTAGTATAGAGTTTGACGCTATAAAGCAAATTCTGTGGAATGCGATGCAGTGCTGAGAC
>NC_059270.1:545359-582859 GCF_017591435.1 Portunus trituberculatus
TTTTTGTAAACTGTATTTTAGTGAGTTTTCAATATGACCTTTGACCTTTAGCTAGTATCTGGGCTAAACCAAATAAGTAAATAAAGGTAAGGTGTATTCTATTGATCTTGAAGTAGATAGAAAAGGTGATAGATTGATGATTTAGAGACGAGAGGATGAGTGAGTGAAAGAGGAGGAGGAGGAGGAGGAGGAGGAGGAGGAGGGAAGAGGAGGAAGAAGAAGAAAAGGAGGAAGGTTATTTTGGGTAGAAGGATTGATGGTTTGTGAGAGACGACACGAACTTAGAGAGAGAGAGAGAGAGAGAGAGAGAGAGAGAGAGAGAGAGAGAGAAAGTACAGTTTGAAGCGAATATTGATTACAAATAAGTCGTATTTTCATCCTTTCTCTCTCTCTCTCTCTCTCTCTCTCTCTCTCTCTCTCTCTCTCTCTCTCTCTCTCTCTCTCTCTCTCTCTCTCTCTCTCTCTCTCTCTCTCTCTCTCTCTCTCTCTCTCTCTCTCTCTCTCTCTCGTGTACAGTCCCAATAGGTAGCTTCCCCATAATGCCCTAACCAGATCCCTTTTTCCTTGCCCTAATAATATTCTCACTCCCTTGTCTCTATACTTAGCTGTAGAAGGTCAAGGAAACGGACTAGAAAGAGGAGAAGGAGGAAGAGGAGGCGGGTAACAATAGGGAGATCATTAACTACATTGCCTTCCCTTTGCTTATCACTAATTGTAGGCAGGGAGGGAATGGAATACAGGAGGGAACTGAGGGAGAGGGAAGGAGAGGAGGGAAGATGAAAAGGTGTGGGTATGAGAACAGGGGATTAAGGAAGGAAGGGAGGAAATAGGTAGGAAAGAGGAAGTAAGGGTGAGAGAGAGAGAGAGAGAGAGAGAGAGAGAGAGAAAACTAACATTCTCTCTCTCTCTCTCTCTCTCTCTCTCTCTCTCTCTCTCTCTCTCTCTCTCTCTCTCTCTCTCTCTCTCTCTCTCTCTCTCTCTCTCTCTCTCTCTCTCTCCACCACCACCACCACCACCACCACCACCACCACCCAACACCCACGCCACTATCAACAAGAGCAGCGCACACACAACACAGCTTCAGACACCCACAAACACAGCAGATACAACACTAATAACGATACTAGCAACATGAACAGTTTGGAAGTACTTAGGGAGGGCAGAGAAAGGTGTGAAAAGCGTTACGTGCGCCCTTAGAGTTAGTGAAACGCGGGAGTGTTGGCCGTAGAGTTTTGCTGCGCGGTGCAAGTCTCAGCGGGAGGTTTTGAATCTTTGCATCTCTCTCGGTTCAGATATGGATTGTTGGTTTTGTGGTTTGATTTGTTTTATTTTTTGTTCATATTCTTACATTCATACATACATATGGGCGTGTACAGTGGTGGTGGTGGTAAATATTTTCCGATTTCTTATGTGTATTTGTCTGGTAACTTATACGATTGGCATTATTTTGTGGTTGGTTTTATATCCTTTCTTACACACGCATAAAATAATGGTAATGATAGTAATAGTAGTAGTAGTAGTAATAATAATAATAATAATAATAGATAAACTTATAAGCTAATATTTGATTAACGAAAGTAATTAACATTCTATGGTGTCATAATTATTAAACCCAGTAAATTATCAACAATATACAGTTAATCTAGTGACGAATATGAACAATTAAGACTGTAAAGCAAGGCTAATGACAATAAATATGATTACTATGAGAGGAAAAGAAGAGCCACACATAGACAGAAACCCTGCCACTTAGATTCCCAGTAGTAGCACCAACAGCAGCAGTGCACTAGTAGAAACAGCAATAGTAACAGTACCAGTAGCGGGAATAATCAACAAAGCGACTCAGTAACAGTGGAATAACCTTGGTGTAAAGATCTGAATAGTGTAGCGTGCCTCGTTTCGCTCCCTGCAGTGGCTACGTGCTGGTAGACGCTTAGGAGGAGAGACCGCTGTGGTGTATCTAGAATTGCTGGCCTAGAGGTGAAGAGTAGGCTGAGCTGATGTGACACAGAGCAGTAGGAATGGAAAGCCTCGTATTGAAATTAGAACCACAGAAATTATATTGGTAGATGAATGCAGTGTGTGTTGGAGGAAGGTTAGGCATTCTATGGTCTTGTTGTTATTGTTTCCTCTCTTGTTCTTCAAAAAGGAGGAGAAAGGAAGAGGAGAAGAGAGAGAGAAGTAGGAAGTGGTTTAGGTTATAGACGTAAGGCACGCAATCTCTCTCTCTCTCTCTCTCTCTCTCTCTCTCTCTCTCTCTCTCTCTCTCTCTCTCTCTCTCTCTCTCTCTCTCTCTCTCTCTCTCTCTCTCTCTCTCTCTCTCTCTCATCCCTCTCCCCTTTCTGTATTTTTCATTTCATTTTATTCTCGTTCTTGTCAAATTACTTTTATTTATAGTAGTCAGTGTTTTCCTCCTCCTCCTCCTCCTCCTCCTCCTCCTCCTCCTCCTCCTCCTCCTCCTCCAGAAACCTGTGCTAGTATTAATAACGCTGCTTGTTAAATATATGAAGTTAACCATAGCAGTGGTCATAAGTGCAGAGGTACAGTACTTCCAATCCTTACAGAGATATAGAATAGACTCATGTCAGGTAAGTCGACTGATACATAGACAGACAGACAGACAGACAGTATTTGGAGATATTGGTGGAGTTTGAGTGAAGAGAGAATAATAGATAAAAAAAAAAGAAGAAATTGAAATGGTAACAAACACTAATGCATTGTTTCTCTTTCTCTTCCTCTACAGAATCCATCCATTAATTCCTCCTCCTCCTCCTCCTCCTCCTCCTCCTCCTCCTCCTCCTCCTCCTCCTCCTCCTCCTCCTCCTCCTCCTCCTCCTCCTCCTCCTCCTCCTCCTCCTCCTCCTCCTCAAGGTGACATGAGTAAGGTTCGCCCTACTAGGTGTCCCCAACCCTCCTCTGACCCTCCCCTCCCCCTCTCCCTTTCTCCAGCTCCCCTCCCTCTTCCCTCACCCTCACCCCCTTCCCCTTGTCCCCAGCGCGCCCCTGTGGGAGTGGTGGGAAGCCCAGGGTTCGTTTGCTGGAGCCCTGAGGAGGAGATCTCGGGGTACCCTTCCCTCCCCACTAGTCTTTCTCTCCCCTCTATTCTCCCCTCTCCCCTCCTCTCCCCTGCTGGCTGTTTCTCCCCAGTTTATGCGTCTCCCCCAGCCTCACCATGTCATCTAGGAGTCCTCACCCCCGCCAAACTCCCCAGCTACCTCCCCTAATGTGGTTATCTCCCCATCGTCTCTCTCCCCACCTCCAAACACCCCACTCTCCCCTCTCCCTAGTCCCCCTCAGTGTCATGTCTCCCCTCTTCTCAGTCACCCCATCACTTCTCCCAGTCAGTCACATTTCCCCAATTTCATTCCCCTCTCCCCGCCACTTAACGCCCAGCCGTCCCCTACACACACAACGCCCATTTCCCCTCGATCCCTCTTGCCTCCCATTCAAAATACCCTTCCCTCCCCATTTCCAGCCAACACAGTCCCCTTAAATCCCTCAAATTTCTCAGATAATATCCCAATTTCTTCCCCATCTCCTCCCCATCTCCTCACACCCCCCAGCGAGCCTCAGCACCCCGGGGAAGTCACGGGGACCTTATCACCCTGAGGGACGCCACACCGGGGGAGAAAAAGGAAGAAAATGGTCAAATAAGGAAGAAAATGGCGGGTGAATCGGATAAAATTGACTCGAAGAAGGGAAGTGAAGCTGTTTCGGGTCCGGTGAAGCTTCGAACGCCGCCCGGAGGAGGAAGGAAGAAGAGAAGAGGAGGAGGAAGAACAAGGAAGAGGTCAAAGGTCGGCTGTCCCTCTTCGGTGACCCCAGGGATACGTCACTTCACTTCCCCATGATTGATGACCTTGAGGATGACCTGACCTCTCGTAATCCTGAACCTGATCCTCCTCATCCTCCTCCTCTTACTCCTCCTTCCTCCTCCTCCTCGTCCTCCTCCTCCTCCTCCTCCAACGACACATCATCTTCATTTTCTTTAGATGATATAGGTAAGTGAGAGAGAGAGAGAGAGAGAGAGAGAGAGAGAGAGAGAGAGAGAGAGAGAGAGAGAGAGAGAGAGAGAGAGAGAGAGAGAGAGAGAGAGAGAGAGAGAGAGAGAGTGTGTGTGTGTGTGTGTGTGTGTGTGTGTGTGTGTGTGTGTGTGTGTGTGTGTGTGTGTGTGTGTGTGTGTGTGTGTGTGTGTGTCTATTTTATTGGCCTGACGTGCAAGAACCTGACCATAAAATGCTAGGAAATGAATTAATGTGGCGACGTGTTGATGGGAAGAGAAGGAGAAGGAGGAGGAGGAGGAGGAGGTGGTGGAAGGGAAGGGAGGGAAGGAGAGGGAGGAAGAGGAAGGCAAGTGACAGGTGACATGGGAAGAAGAAGAAAAAGAAGAAGAAGAGGAGGAGGAGGAGGAGGAGGAGGAGCAGAAAGCAATGAAAGACAAATATAGGAAGAAGAAATTAGGTTAAAGAACAAGAAGAAAAGAAATGAGAGAAGAGAAGGAAGATAATGATGATAAGAATGAGAAGAGGAAAAAGAAAAATAAACGGAAGAGGAGGAGGAAGAAGAAGAGAACTTGTACTTATTAATGTTATTGCCTTGCTATTGTTGTTTAAGACGATGTGTATCCCTGCCTGCATGTGTGTGTGTGTGTGTGTGTGTGTGTGTGTGTGTGTGTGTGTGTGTGTGTGTGTGTGTGTGTGTGTGTGGCGTCATTCCCTATATAAAAAATTCCTACATTATATTCACTTACCATTCTTCTCTATGTATTGTCTTGGTTTATTGTTTTATTTTTTCAATCTCCCTATTAACACAGCACTAACAACCTTATTATGAGTCTACTTTACTTATTTAACGCCACTTCATCTACAGCCAATTAATTTCTACCTCCTTTTTTTTTTATCTAGCCAAGAACTCATTATTTCTATTCCTATGACCCTGGCTTTAGTATATCAAGCATTCCGTATTGACTAACCATCTCTGTGGTCTTGAAAAACTGCCTTGGTGGTTAGAAAGAGAGAGAGAGAGAGAGTCCGTATTCAGAAACGCTTTGCTCTCTCACCACGACTATTTTCCAAGGCCACAGAGATGACTAGCGTGGTTTTCAAGAGTGTTTCTCCAGTTAACAATGAAGAAACCTTGTCACTCTGCCTCTAGAACCGTAAAAAATACCTTGAAAAAATTGACTCTGAAAAATTAAACATAGCCCTTTGAAATAGTGGAGGTGAAGCGTACAAGTGTTTGAGAATACGACCCTAGGGCCAAACACATAAGAATAAAGACCAACTATACCACGCAACACTGTTCTAGAAATACCAGTGTGTGTCTAAGGCTTTATAAATAATACGTTGTCGCTCCAGAATGTTACGAGGTAGTGTGTTATTACCAGGCTGCCTTGCGTTAGGTGATGGCTGGCGGAAGAGAGAGACACCGGCTGGGATGGGCAAGCGTCAGGCGAGGCGGTGGTGGTGGTAGTAGACGCAAGGGAGGGACGCGGGCCGAGACGAGGTGAAGGAAAGGCACGTAGAGTAATGAAGTGAAGGGAAGGATAATTGAATGCGTATGATAATGATATGGAAGACGAGGAGCAGGAGTTTTTATGAATGAAATTAGGATGAGTAGAATGCGCAGGATAATGAAATGAATAGGAGGAGGAGGTTTTGAAGATTGAAAGAGAAAGAATGGAATGCATAGGGTATGTATGGATATGAATAAGGACGAGAAGGTGGGTTTATAAAGAATGGAAGAAGAGATGGAATGCCAACAGTAATAATATGGAGAGAGAGAGAGAGAGAGAGAGAGAGAGAGAGAGAGAGAGAGAGAGAGAGAGAGAGAGAGAGAGAGATGCATTTATAAAATCTAGACTCACCAATGCACACACACACACACACACACACACACACACACACACACACACACACACACACACACACACACACACACACACACACACACACACACACACACACACACACACACAGAGACAGAGAGAGAGAGAGAGAGAGAGAGAATGCATTTAAGTACATATGCATTTACATACACACACACACACACACACACACACACACACACACACACACACACACACACACACACACACACACACACACACACACACACACACACACACACACACACACACAGTTCCTGGGAAGCCTGTAGTTGTCTCCTAATAAATCCCGGATCACGTGTGTGCTTGCCTTGTCTTGCCTTGTCCATTAGTCAGGCGGTGAGTCAAGGTAACCGTCATTACTGCAGTTTACTTCCCCCACCAGCATAGAAATAGTCTCTGTCAAAAGTCAGGTTAACTTCTTCAGTACTGGGACATATTTTTACCATGAGTTTGTGCATAATTGGACAATTTTATCTACATTACAAAGGGTCTATGGAGGTCAGAAGATTAATGGCCAGTCTTCACTATTTAAATCCCTCACATGAGTTTCTGAAAGTGTATAAAAGCACCAAATAGTGAGCAGAATGAATATGGGAACGCGTCTTGGTGCTAATACTTCTCAAGCGGTTAATAAATGTTCATCATAGACGTTGTTAAAAATGATAATAGTAAAAATGTCCAGGTTTCGTTTCCAGCCTTTCTTCCTGCAAAACACCAACGTTGTGAGGGTAATTATAGCGGACGTGAGCGTTATAGTGAGGGAGGACAGCCAACACACGTCAAGGCAGTGGTGTTTGGTGATCCACCGCCATTAGCTGGACGTTAACTTAAATGAACAGCAGTAAAAACGTGTGTGTGTGTGTGTGTGTGTGTGTGTGTGTGTGTGTGTGTGTGTGTGTGTTATTGTTCTTTTGTATTTTACGTGAAGGGAATTATCCGTTTAAGTAACAAACTAGAGAACGATGAGTTTTGCACATTGACGTCACGCACGTAGACACACACACGCACACACACACACACACACACACACACACACACACACACACACACACACACACACACACACACACACACACACACACACACACACAGAGAGAGAGAGAGAATGTGTGTGTGTGGGGGCTTACTGCTACCTTAAGAATAGTATGGAGTATAAAGAGGACTTATTTTACAGTGATAGATTAATGAAACGCTCTCAGGAACATGATGGGTTGGTGGTGTAAGGAAACTCGGGATTCGCAGGAGTACTTTACTTCTCCTTTCTCTGTTCCACTCCATTGCAACACTCAGAAATATATAGATAAGAATAATAAGGGGAAATAAATACCCAAGTTTTTATTTATTTATTTATTTATACCATATGGGCTTTTCCCGGGAATTTCTGGGCTAAAGGGGATACTTTTTTTGGGTACCTCGTATCTCAAAGCCCACCCGCTAGGAATACCCTTGCCCCGAGTGAGGAAGAAGAACCTACACTCGTACCGTGGGCAGGATTCGAACCCGTGTGCTTGGAGACCCCTCGGACCCCAAAGCACGCATGGTTCCACTGTAAATTTATGAAGGAACGTCCCACGAGTGCCCACCTAATGGCTTGTGGCAGCGTCCATTATGTTCTCATGCCTGTCTATTGCAGGAGAGAACGCGATGGAGTTAGCAGAGCAGCTTTGTGACGTGACTAGTGAAGCGGGTCATCTTATCACCAAGGAACTGAAGGAGGTGAGGCAGTGAAGGTGAAGACAGCAGTATCGTAGACATTTAAAGCAATTGAAGGAGGTGGAATATTTTTCATGTAAAAGCACTGTGGGAATAAATGCAGGAAAATTAAAAGGTTTATTGAGATGCTGGTGTCTAAAGTAGTAGTAGTGGTGGTGGTGGTGGTGGTGGTGGTGGTGGTGGTGGTGGTAGTAGTAGTAGTAGTAGTAGTAGTAGTAGTAGTAGTAGTAGTAGTAGTGGTGGTGGTGGTAGTAGTGGTAATAGTAGTAGTGGTAATAGTAGTAGTAGTAAGAGTAGTAGTAGTAGTAGTAGTCGTAATAATAGTAGTAGTCGTCGTAGTAGTAGTAATATTAGTAATGCCAGCAGCAATTATCGTTTCATGTAATTTTGCACTACCACCACCACCACCACCACCACCACCAAGCGATCCTGTCATTACCTGCCATGCACTCTCCGCCTCGTCATCTCTTTTTATCTCTTTTTTGTGTCAATTACCAAATTTACTCGCATGATTTCATTAAGGTCAAGGGATTTTTTTTTTATATTTTGCCGACTCTTTTCATCTTCCTGCTCTTATTTTTGTACTTTTTGTTGTTTTTTTGGTGGGGAACAATTAGTCGTGTTATTGTTTTTGTTGAAGTTCTTGTTATTTTTTTTTTGTATTTCTCTTGTTCTCCTGCTATTCTTGTGTTATATCTCCTCCTCCTCCTCCTCATCATCATCATCATCCGCATTCCTTCTCCTCCTTCTTCTCTTATAACAAATCTATGGTCACTTTTTTCAATTAAGCCTTACAAGATTTTTTGGCGAATTTTTTTAAATGTCACAATTTTCAGATAAGGAAAACTGTATCTACTTTTTGTTTTGTTTTTAAATTTTTTTATTACAAACTTCTTTTAACATTTGATTCTCTGAGATACACCTGTAGTATTCCTTTTATCTCCTCCTCCTCCTCCTCCTCCTCCTCCTCCTTTTTTCTGTGGTATCCTGCCTCTCCCACTAATAGTTAGAATATAATAGCTACCCAAACAGCATGACAAGGACCTCTAGACCTGCAGTACTCTTTTTTCCTCCTCCTCCTCCTCCTCCTTTTTTTGTGCTATATCCTGCCTCTCCCACTACCCAAACAGCATAATAAGGACTTCTATCTGTTTCTGTTTGTATTTCCTTTGTATTCATTTGTATTCCTCCTCCTCCTCCTCCTCCTGACCTGGCATGACCTCTTCAGGGGCTGGAGTACGTGACCCAGCCCGAGGACACCCTGGAATTCGAGTGGCTGGATACTGTGACCGGCCTTGTCTCCATCGCGACCTTCTACTTCGAGCTGGCTTCAGATGGCCTCGTCACGTTCTACCTCTACGATGACGACGCTGCCAGGCCTTGGTTCCTCGCCTCCTTAGTGCTGATTGGTGAGTCGCGAGGAGGAAAGGAAGGGTTGGGAAGATTTGGGAGGGTCTAAAGTGTGTCGGTGTGAGTGCAAGTCAGTTGGCCACTAGGCGATTGGTACTCAGGTCATTTGGCCCAATTGAGACTCTAGAAAGGTGACCTTCAAGTCAGTTGAGACTCTAGTTAGTTGATCCCCAAACTTACTGAAAATCTTTGTTCATTCTCCCTGTGTGTGTGTGTGTGTGTGTGTGTGTGTGTGTGTGTGTGTGTGTGTGTGTGTGTGTGTGTGTGTGTGTGTCGCTTCCCCCCACAGTACATGTCTTGGCTGGCTGGCCCCGTGTTAATCCCACATAAACGCCACCTGTCTTGTTTATAGAAGGCGTCCATTGTTAGGTAACCCAGTTGAGGGAAGCGTTGGTGGTGGTGGTGGTGGTGGTGGAGTAGCGTTCCCCTGTGAGGCGTGGCGGGGAGTGGTGCTTGACTGTTTGTCCTCGAGATAGTGAATCATTCGAAACACTTGGAACGTGTATCAGAGGGCGGACCGATGCATTGGAGTAACACATTAGCTGAGAGAGAGAGAGAGAGAGAGAGAGAGAGACTGACTGACTGATTTCGTATTTAATACCTACACAACTTTTGAACTCTAATGCAAATATAAATCTAGAATATTGGAGGTATCTAATACTGGAGATAGACAGTGGAAGGAAGGAATCAAACAGCAGAATTCATAATAACAATCTTTTTTCTCCTTCCTCTCCCTCCTCTCACTATTTTCCACCCATTCCTCTTCTTACTCTACCTCCTACTCTAATAATCTTACTTTTTTCTGTTTTACCCCTCTCCTCCTCCTCCTCCTCCTCCTCCTCCTCCTCCTCTCCCAACAGTGGCACCTTTGGTTATAGTGAACGGCTTCAGTCTCTATTGGTACTGGTTTGACGAGGTGTGGTGCCACGGGTCCAACAGCCACGCTCGCGCTTCAGTCTGGGCGTGGGCGGCCAGGCTGGGCGGGCATGTACTCCTGCAGGCGCCCGTACTAAGGTGAGGACATCCGTGTCGTGGTGGTGGTGGGAGTGAGGGAGGGTACTAGTAAAAGTGGTGATGTAGGATAGTGATGTGTGGTGATGATTTATGGTGGTGGTGGTGGTGGTGGTAATGGTAATAGGTTAAGACAGGCCTCGTGGTTATAGCAGTGGTGGTGGTGGTGAGTCCTGGTGGTGATATAACCTCGTGGTGATGGCAGTGGTGGTGGTTGCTGGCCCTGGTGGTGATATAGCCCCGTGGTGATGGCAGTAGTAGTGGTGATTGTCTCGTGGTGATGGTAGTGGTAGTGTTGGCTAGCCCTGGTGGTGATATAGCCCCTTGGTGATGGCAGTAGTAGTGGTGATTGTTTCGTGGTGATAGCAGTGACGGTGTTTGAGGGCCTTGGTGGTGATGTAGCCCGTGGTGATGGCAGTGGTGGTGTTGATGCTATTTGGTATTACAGGCAGGTGGATATCATTTACTACGGGCACAAAAGTTTGGCGGAAACTATATTGGGGGGCGTCCCCGTGGATCAGGTGATGCTGGAAGCTGCACGTGACCAGCGCTGCGAAGCCCACTGCTCTGTTCCCATCCCCGCCACACGCACCCCTGTCTGCCGCGCACCGGTCTGCAGCGCCGCCCCTCGTCAGTGTTCTTCAGGTAACGCATCCAGTACTAGTAGTTGTAGTAACAGTAGTGGTGCTTTACTATCTTTCTCATCATACCAGTACTATGACGCGTTTCCATATTCATTCTGCTTACTATTTGGTGATTTTATACAGCATCAGAAACTCATGTTGGGTATTAAAATAGTGAAGACTCTGGCCATTAATCTTCTCATCTCGATAGACTCTTCCTAATGTCAATAAAATGGTCTAATCGCACACAAATCTTAAGGTAAAAATGTGTTCGAGTAATGAATGGGTTAAGATCTTTGCTACTCATAATCGTTTAATAGTACCAGTTTTTTTTTTTTTTTTTTTCCTTCACAGATTCCTCCTAATCTTACTTTTAAGCATTCCAATCCTATTAAAAGTTCCCAGCACCTCTGATTTCCTTAATTTATACAGAAGGTTCAGCTGTCTAGGAAGTAATAGCTATCAAGATTATTAGCTTATAACCACAGTCACAAGTGATAGGGGGTGGAGGGAGCAGGACTGCACATTTCTCAGGGGGCGGCACAAGCAAGGCTATTCAAAATATATGTATAGCGAAATATTTATGCATGTAATGTTAGTTACCCTTAGCATCTTCCCGTTTTCTTAAATGATACCAGTCTGTTCGTGGGGCGCCGTGATTGGCCAGTGAGAGGCGAACGTGAATCCTTGTGATAGGCAAAGCTGTTAGTCAGTGGCCCACTTCTGTCATGGTGTTTGGGTGTCGCCGCTCTCTGCTTTTTTAATGGTGTCTGCGTTAGTGGTGTTGGGGGACATATACAAGGTAAGCCAGTGCAAAGGGTACAGTGGGAGTCTGGGAGAGTTAATTGAGCGGCTACGTGGTTAGTTAGCCGTAGAGTGTGTGTGTGTTGAGTGCTTGGATGCAGCGGTGAAGATAATGTGAGATTTATCATTTGAGTATTTATCTGATGTATTCGGTGTGCCAAGTGGTTGTTTCTGGTGCAAAAGCTTGGTGACTCATACGTATGTGATCGGCGCCCGTGCATACATTCAACACGAACACACACACACACACACACACACACACACACACACAGGTTACTTTAATTATGTTGACATAAGTCACCACACTTCATAACACGTGACATCACCACCACACCACACCACACCACACCACCACCACACCACACCACCACCGCACCGCACCGCACTACACCGCACCGCACTACACCACACCACACCACACCACACCACAACACTACAAACACACTACACCACGAACACACCACACGAAACCACCACCATCCCACCCCCCACCAACATCACTAACACGCTACACCACACCACACCACACCATGCCATGTATCCTCGGCACTCTGACCCTTCCCGCCCTACCCCGCCCCTCCTCTGTCTCCGCCACCGTCCGCGCCACCCCGACACCTCTCCCGCCACCACTACGTAACCCACTCAGCCACATAATAGAGCAACATATCGGGTTTTCTTTGTGTTTCTAGGTGTTTTCGAGGCTCTGGGTGCAGGAGGAGTTGGAGGAGGAGCAGGTGAAGGGTAAGGGGGGGAGTGAGAGGGAGGGCAGAGGAGGAGGAGTAACCGCCCAAAGGTGCAAAAAAAACTATCTCTGCTGCGGGGTACATTTTTTTCTGCTTTATTAATGGCGTTGGCATTGTTTTCCTATTTGGTTTATCATTAGCAAAGTGTAACTAGTTTTGTGCCATGACAAGATCGAGTCCAGCTGTGTTTTTGTTTTGTCGAAGGAAAGACACTTCGGTCACTACATCAATTATAACTTTTTTTAATTAGCACGTCTGGGATTGTTTTAGTGCTTGATATGAGACTTATAGATATGAGAAACATGATCCAAGTAATGGTATCCAATGATATCTAGTCTAACTGTGTGTATTTTCAAATTAAAAATTTTTATAGTGGCAAAACATAAATTTAAAAATCTTTATACGGCAACAAGTTTCCATTTTCTTTATTTCGATGGAAAGCGCAATTTTTTAGTGTTCAGAATCCATAATATGATTTAGTCTGGTTCTTTTTTCTATCTCGATATTTTGAGTGTTTAGTGGCGCCGTTGGTGAGAAACAAGCACTTTATCACAGATCCCGCTCTGCTATTTGTACACCCGGTAAAGTTTTTATATTGTGGGTGTTAGTCAACCTATTTATCACGTCAAAAACTGCAGTGCATTCTAGTCTGGCTGCCTTCTTTCTTTTTTCGATTTTCAAAATGATATACGATACGTAAATATCTGGCAACTGCGGCCCCTCCTTCCTCCCTCCTTCCTTCCTGCTTTGCGCATCAAGATTTAGCCACACCGCCTTGTGTTTCCAGACCCAGAGAGTGAAGCAAAGGCAGAATTAATCATGAGAATGTATAAATTACCTCAAATAAAGCGATGGTTGTATATATCCCCATTAAGAGCGGTTGTATCTCCTTCCTGAGCCCCCACACCCCCATTCAGAGCCCCCCACCCCAGCTCACCTATGCAACTATCGGACCCAAACAAACTTTCCTCCTCCCTCCCGTCCTTTCCGTGGTTTTCTGAGCATTTCCGTGTATTTTCCAGAATGACGGAGAAAATTGTAGCAGTGGGAAGAAAGAATGAGGAATGGGAGTGAGTGAGGAGTTTTAGTGATGGTGGCAGCGGTGGTGGTTGTAACAGTAGTAGTAATAGTAGTTGTTGGATTCTCATTAGTGTGTGTGTGTGTGTGTGTGTGTGTGTGTGTGTGTGTGTGTGTGTGTGTGTGTGTGTGTGTGTGTGTTTGCACGGGTGCCGATCACAGACGAGTCTCCAAGCTGTTGCACCACAAACAACCACCTCACAGCTGCAACTATCGGACCCAAACAAACTTCCCTCCTTCCTCCCCTCCATATCCGCGGTTTTCTGGGCATTTCCGTGTATTTTCCAGAATGGTGTGTGTGTGTGTGTGTGTGTGTGTGTGTGTGTGTGTGTGTGTGTGTGTGTGTGTGTGTCCACCTAACTCTTTTACTTCGCTACGAGACATTACCACCGCTGTTTGTAACTTGTCAGGTCTTTATTTTGATTAATTTCGACTAATACTTTTGATTCTTTTAAAACTTCAAAACAAGTGGGCCTTTTTTTTTCTAATACTGAGCGTGACTGATTGGCTGATTACTAACTTTATTTTAGTAGCAGTACATACATGGCGGGGTCAGGTCACGCCACCCACCCCACTAGACACGGTACACACAGGTCTCAAGCGTCAGGCAAGAGGTGGTGAGCGACGGACACACACACGTCTTCCACCAGCGTTAGAAAAAGTGTGCTTTGCGATTTGTGTCTCATTTTGAAGGTTTGGTGTGGCTTTGAACGAGTTAGGATGTGCGTGAGTGATTGGTGGTGAAAGGTGTGCCAAGTGTTTTTTTGTGTTGCAACAGGTTGGTGACTCGTCTGTGATCGGCGCCCGTGCATACACTCACATACGAACACACACACATACACACACACAGGTTACTTTAGTTGTGTTAACATAAGTCACCACACTTCATAGCACGTGACATCACTACCACACCACACCACACGACACCACCACCACACACACAACACTACAAACACACTACACCACAAACACACCACTACCACACCACACGAAACCACCTATACCCCACCCCACCCCACACCACACCACACACACCACCACACCACACCACACCATGTATCCTCAGCACTCTGATCCTTCCTGCCCTGCCCGGTCCCTCCACTGTCGCCGCCACCGTCCGCGCCACCCCGACACCGCCCCCGCCACCACTATGTAACCCACTCAGCCACATAACAGAGCAACATATCGGGTTTTCTTTGTGTTTCTAGGTGTTTTCGAGGCTCTTGGTGGGGGAGGAGGTGGAGGAGGAGTAGGTTAGGGGTAGGGGAGGCTAGTGAGAGGGAGGGCAGAGGAGGAGGAGTAACCACCGAAAGGTGCAAAAAAACTATCTCTGCTGCGGGGTACATTTTTTTCTGCTTTATTAATGGCGTTGGCAGTGTTTTCCTATTTGGTTTATCATTAGCAAAGTGTAACTAGTTTTGTGCCATGACAAGATCGAGTCCAGCTGTGTTTTTGTTTTGTCGAAGGAAAGACACTTCGGTCACTACATCAAATATAACTTTTTTTAATTTGCACGTCTGGGATTGTTTTAGTGCTTGATATGAGACTTATAGATATGAGAAACATGATCCAAGTAATGGTATCCAATGATATCTAGTCTAACTGTGCGTATTTTCAAATTTTAAAATTTTATAGTGCCAAAACATAAATTTAAAAATCTTTATACGGCAACAAGTTTCCGTTTTCTTTATTTCGATGGAAAGTACAAATTTTTAGTGTTCAGAATCCATGATATGATTTAGTCTGGTTCTTTTTTCTATCTCGATATTTTGAGGTTTAGTGGCGCCGTTGGTGAGAAACAAGCACTTTATCACGGATCCCGCTCTGCTATTTGTACACCCGGTAAGGTTTTTATATTGTGGGTGTTAGTCAAACTATTTATCACGTCAAAACTGCAGTGCATTCTAGTCTGGCTGCCTTCTTTCTTTTTTCGATTTTCAAAATGATATACGATACGTAAATATCTGGCAACTGCGGCCCCTCCTTCCTCCCTCCTCCTTCCCGCTTTGCACATCAAGATTTAGCCACACCGCCTTGTGTTTCCAGACCCAGAGAGTGAAGCAAAGGCAGAATTAATCACGAGAATGTATAAATAACCTCAAATAAAGCGATGGTTGTATATATCCCCATTAAGAGCGGTTGTATCTCCTTCCTGAGCCCCACACCCCCGTTCAGAGCCCTCCACCCCAGCTCACCGATGCAACTATCGGACTCAAACAAACTTCCCTCCTCCCTCCCCTTCATTGCCGCGGTTTTCTGGGCATTTCCGTGTATTTTCCAGAATGAAGGAGAAAATTGTAGCAGTGGGAAGAAAGAATCAGGAATGCGAGTGAGGGAGTTTTAGTGGTGGTGGTAGTAGCAGTAGTAGTAGTTGTTAGATTATAATGTGTGTGTGTGTGTGTGTGTGTGTTTCACCTAACCCTTTTACTTCGCTACGAGAAAATTACCACCGCTGTTTGTAACCTGTCATGTCTTTATTTTGATTGGGCGGTTACTCCTCCTCTGCCCTCCCTCTCACTCTCTTCCCCTACCCCTCATCTGCTTCTCCACCTCCTCCTCCACCCAGAGCCTCGAAAACACCTAGAAACACAAAGAAAACCCGATATGTTGCTCTGTTATGTGGCTGAGTGTGTTACGTAGTGGTGGCGGGGGCGGTGTCGGGGAGGCGCGGACGGTGGCGGCGACAGCGGAGGGGCAGGGCAGGGCGGGAAGGTACATTGGCGTGGTGTGGTGTGGTGTAGTGTGTTTGTGGTGTGGCGTGGGGTGGGGTGGGGTTGAGGTGGTTTCGTGTGTTGTGTTCTGGTGTGGTACTGGTAGATTTTCCTGTGAGAGTCATTACTGTGGACATTGGTACGTTTATCTAACACAGAGAAATATTAATTCTAATATTTCACACAGGCTCAGGTTGCAGTGCAATTTGTTGTTCATGTCCGTATAATGGAAAAATTAATTACCTGTACGAACAGACCGTGTAGTTGATACACCTTTAGAGGGTAACGTAACACAGGCTTGAATTCTCCTCTGTTTCACGGGGTGGGTCTCGTAGGGGCGCGGGTCACGCGGTAGACCTCATGCTACACCTGGGTAGGCCACATATGGCGGTAGACCTCACGCTTAAGTAGCACCTTTAATTCTTTCTAGCTGAGATGTCTTCTTTGGATAATGCTGAGGGTGATGGGATTAAGTGTTGATGCTTAATTTTGAAATGCTTTGCTCTTTCCATCACTGCTTTACAAAGGCTCCAGTTGAAAATACTCTTGTTTTTAAGAATATTTTTATGGTTCTGGTGATAGATTGGCAACATTTCTAGTGTATTATAAGGAGAAAGTGTCTTGAAAACCCGGTTAGTTGTCTTTGTGGCCTTGGAAAATTGTCGTACTTAGAAGGGAAAC
This sequence comes from Portunus trituberculatus, assembly GCF_017591435.1. NCBI lineage: Eukaryota > Metazoa > Arthropoda > Malacostraca > Decapoda > Portunidae > Portunus > Portunus trituberculatus. Next base: position 562,023 of record NC_059270.1, read on the forward strand.
AATTTTTTAAATAAATTCCTGACGCTGCAGAGTGCTTCGGGCGCGGCGGTGGGTACGTGGCGCGGTGGATCCATGCCGAGCGGGATGCCACCAACGTGGAGCTGCTGCTGGCGCTCTCCCAGGCAGCGCCTCTGCTTATCCTCAACCTGTTCATCATGGCGCGCACTGTGCCCACCCAGACACGCCAGGGACACTTCAGCCAGACCCGTGAGTACCCACCACACACCTGTCACCTGTCTGTGAGGGACGGGTCTAACTCCCCAGGTCACTGTGGCCAAGAGTTAGTTAGCCAACCATCACACAAGGTGATATCTGTTTTAAGGATTGTCTGGGTGTGGAGAGCTGAGTGAAGATACGGCAGCAGTGACAATACCCAGCAAGGAAGCTAAACAACACTGAATGGGCAGCGTAAGTGGGAACTCTTCACTCTTTTTACTCCAAGAAACTATTCATTCTGCTCTTGGCTCTCTCGTTATGCTCTCATAAGACATTTTCATTTTATTGTAGTACCTTCAATAGGTGTATAAATCATTTGAGGATTTAATGAAAAAATGATCTATTCATATTAAAAGTACAACAGGTGGTGTTCTAAAATTTTATGAATGATATGCACCCTTGTGACAAAATATGCAAAACAGTACAACATACATAGACAGATAGATAGACAGATCATTGCTGTGTACATCAATGTGACATCTTCCTAGTGCCATAATGCAGTCGTAGACATGACAAACTAACTTCCACCCTTGCACGCACACCTGGCTGTTCCTGCCATCACTTCCTGTGGTGTTGGTGTTGCAGTGGTGGTGCAGATCTTTTCGGAGTGGTCATCACTGCTCACACTGGCCTGGTCGGTCTCCTCCTTCGTGCGTGCCACCCGCCTCACTGAACCAAGCCTGTCCAACCTCTCCATCCTGGACCAGATGCTGCTCACCCTCGGCCACTTCTGCTCCATCGCCTCACAGGTCAGTCAGCTATTTGGGTGGTGGGCCTTTCAAGTTGCTGCTGCTTCTCCTTTCACTATTACAGTCAGGAATTGGCCTCTTGTAAACCTCCAGTTGTTTCTATCCCATCTGTGACTCCCTGCCTGGCTATTTAATCTCTTTATCATGTGACTGGTGTTGTGTCTCAGGTCGGTCACTCAGTTATTCAGTTCTCTTCTTTATCCTGCAGGTGATGAGTTTTGCCCTGTTTGCCTCCCAGTTAGTGGTTGCTTTCTTCATTATTGTCACACTTCACTGGCTTATAATGAGCTGCTGGATACTGGTGCAGGTGAGTACTAGCCTACTATTACCTCCTGTGTCTGACACGTTTCTAACAGTACAGTATGTCACTCGTCTGTGTTAAATTGCAAGCCAGTCGTAATCAAGACGTGCTTCTAATCTCTTCAGTACCAGGATGCGTTTTCATATTTGTTCTGCTTACTACTTTGTGATTTTAAGCATTTTCAGAAACAAACATTGGGATTAGAATAGTAAAGACTCTGGCCATTAAAGTTTTGACCTCCATAGCCACTTCCTAACACAAATAAAATTGTCAAATGACACCTGAAAATCAAGGTATAAATGTATGTCGTTACTGAAGGGATTAACAGTACAATATGTCACTCACCTGTGTTGATACTAATAAAATAACTAAGTACTGTGCCCTTACACCTCACTGACCCTCCCCCCTTCCCCAGCTGGTGTGTTACCCTCGCACCACCTGCAGCCGAGCCTTCTTTGCCCATGACCGCCGCCTGGGTCCCTGCCACCAGCTGGATGATGTGCTGTACAGTGCCATGATGGGCCTCGTCTTCCTCTTCACCTTTGTGGACGTCGGGGGAGTGAAGGCGATGCAGGCCCAGGCGTGGCTCTACCAGCTCCTCGTCTTCCTGGAACAGATGGCACTGCTCTCCGCGTGGTGAGTGGTGGTGGTGGTGGTGGAGCACTGGCTTATGTTTTTATTTTTTATGTAAGGGAAAAGCTGGCCAAGAGCAACATAAAACAAAAAAAATGCCCACTTAGTTGCCAGAAAAAGGGATAAATGTCTTGAAACTTCCCTACAAAGTGGTCAAGTCATAGGGAGTTGGAAATACAGAAGCAGGTATGGAGTTCCAGAGTTTACCAGAACAATAAAAAATTAGCTTTCAAAAGAGGTGAAAATTAAGATTATTCATAATTTTCTTCTTGAATGAGCTAAAGTTGTAGGAGAGAGGATATACAGAATCAGGTTGTAAGGAAAGAAAGCAGCGTATGATCCCAGTGGAGGTGTAGCTTGATGTGAGGAGTAAATTAGAGAATGCACACTGCTGAAGATTGCTTTCCTTTCAAATAGGTGGAGTTTTCTAATTGGATATTTCTTTCTTTATTATGTTCTCAGCATGTAGGTTAATTACTAGGTATATTTCATTATGTACATCTTCATAGCCAGAGTCTTCCATCTTTCTTTGTGCCATCACCCAGACACACCTGCCTACCACAGCCCTTTTCTTGCAGGTTGGTGTGGTCTGGGGGCACCACTTGGTATCACTGGCTGCCTCTGCTATTGTCTCCTCTTCTCCTGTGCCTCAATCTTGCCTTCATGGCCTGCTTTACTGCCTCTGTCAAGCCCAACCACTGCCAACCACTGGCCAAGCAAGTGTGAGGCAGCAGGCAGCGTGCATGGCAGTGAGTCTCTCAAAGGTTTATGTACACACCACAGAATATACAGTACCAAATAACACTACACTATCAAAACTACTTGCTACACTCACCACTGACCCACTGCTACTATATTCATCATTTTCTATCATTGTTAGTGTGTTTGTGTGCATTAGTGTGTGTATTTACCTAGTTGTATTTACCTAGTTGTAGTTTTACAGGGCCTGGGCTTTATGCTCGTGTGGTCCCGTCTCAGTATCTACACTTAGCCAATTTTTCTTTCAAGCTATGCACACTCGTTGCTGACACCACTTCCTCACTCAAACTGTTCCAAGTCTCAACACATCTTTGCGGGAAACTATATTTTTTAACATCTCTTAGACATCTTCCCTTCCTCAGTTTTTTACTATGCGATCTTGTGCTTCGAATGTCATATTCTTCTCTCAGAATCAAGTGTGTGTGTGTGTGTGTGTGTGTGTGCGTGCGTGCGTGTGCGCGTGGTTACCTAGTTATATTGTACAGGAGGGGAGCTATGTTCGTGCTGTCCCGTCTTTGTATCTTTTAGTGTTTAACAAGGTCTTGGAATCGTGTGTCATCTTTGCACACACTACCATTTCGTCCAGTTCATTCTGTGAGTCCACGACTTTTTTGGGGAAGCTGCTGTTCTTGAAATTTCTTTTTATTGTTTTTTTCTTCATGTCCTTTAGTATCCCTTGTATCTCATTTTGAGTAAATCTTCCACAACAGTAATCTCTGTGTGTGTGGTTATCAAGTCACCTCTTTCTCTTTGCTGCAGTGTGGACAGGTTTGCTCTTGCTAGTGTCTCTTCATATGTTAAATCAGCAAGGGTTTTTTTTATACCTTGTGGGCTTTTCAAGGAATTTATGGGCTAAAGGAGATACTTCTTGGGGTACCTCCTATCTCAAAGCCCAACCTGTACCACAGGTTGGGGCCTTTTATTGTTGCTCTTTATATCTTATGAAGCTTTTTGATGTTTATTGTTCTGGGTGACCACAGTGCTGCTGCATACTCTAGTCTTGGTCATATGAGAGTGACTAATATTTTGTTAACCATTTCTTCATCTTTTTTAAGTGAATGCCACTCTAATATTTCTCAAGTTGTAGGTTTCTTCAACAATTTTACTAATTTGCTTATCTGGTGACATGTCATCTGTAATAAACTTTTAGCTTTTTTATTTCCATTTCTCCGAGTTTATAGAATCATGATATTCTGTCTGTTTTTTCCATATTCCATTATGCTGTCAGTTCATTTCACCATTATTACTATGATTCACCGAGGAGATAGATTGCAATGCTGGTCTGTTCTTGCACTTCAGGGTACCACAGACTGCATGTTGCTGCTGCTGTCCTTCTTACAGTAGGCAGACTTGTAGGAGCAATCCCTTGCATTTACACTTGTTTTCTATCTAAACTTTGCTCTGTAATGCTTCCTTCATCACCTCTGCACCATTATACTCCCCTGTGTTGTGGTGAAGTGTGTAGGAGCACTCTGTGGCAACCAGGACTGTGTGTAATGCTAGAGTGGCATTTGATTACCACACCTTGACTTAGTAAATTAAACCAGTAGAGGAGGATTATAAGCTTCATTCATGGAAAATTTGTTTATTCTTATTAGTACAAAATACAATGTATAATATATACAAATAATACAATAATACAGTATAGTACAACTTACTGGACTGAACATAACAAAGGCCAACAATCATTCACTTGCAATCCAGCTGTGCCAAGCAGCTGCTCTGTCTCACACCTTCCTTGCATCCCAGTGACTGTTCCCCTCTCCACCCCTGCTCTCCCAGTTTTCACTCCTTTATTAAGCATCTCTCTTCACTAGCACACACAGAACACTTCCCTACCTCCCACCCTGCCAGTCTTTGCTCCTTTATAATCCATCTCTCTCCATCAGTACATCACTTAGAACACACTTTCCTTCCTCAACTTGCACTGTCACATGTATCTCAAGAAGCATTGTAAGTAAAGGGAGTTAATCTTGTAATACACTAAAGCTTGTCTCCGATTTTTTCCATCATCTTTTACTAGTGTGTTGTTGGGTCTTGCTGTGGTATATCTGAAGTTTCTATGGGGTAGTATGGTGGTTCGTAAGACTGTTCCTTCTCCACCATGGGCCAACAAGACTTAGTGTGTGAATGATTCTGGTTTGTGTGGAATTGTCAGTGTGATATGTAGATAACTTAACTTTGCTTCATATTTCTTTTCTTGCCTCATGTCACATCTCGTATAGGAAAGACATTTCTATACACATATAGTACTATGCATTTTTTATAATTGTGTAGAAATCAGTAAATTTTATGAAGGAGTATTTCCCAGGCGTCACATATATACAAGAGAAAGTAGAGTAGGAGAATAATTTTGTAAAGTAATGACTCCTGGTGAACACTTTTAAATGGGACAGTTAATCTTGAGTACATTGAAGCTCTCAGCGAGTTATTGCTGTAACTGGAAGATAATTTTACCAAGGAACAGTGGCCAGTTGCTTTGTCATGTCCTGTGTTGTCACTACGAGTCATTATAGTGGAGAAGAGCTTAGCAGTGGGAAGCTGGGCAACTTTTGAGATTATTGGCCAAGGGAATAGAATAGTATATAATTGATCCTCTTGTGCCTCAAATCAAACTTAAGGATAAAAGCTTATGATTCAGTCTTCACACAGTTTACTGGCTGAAGGAATCATGTATTTTCCTTTAAGCGTGGCTAAAAATTTGAGAGGCAGGATGTATATAATTAGCGAACTGATTGCATATATCGCCATTTTGCTGTTTGTTGCCATAAGCGTTGATATGAGAACTGTGAAGCAGAATTATATAGTACACTGTGTAGCAGCTTGTAAGGGGCATTATTAGGCCTGGTTGTGTATATTATGTAGCCAAGGCTGGAAGAATACCACAAGTAATACCCTATTGTGTGTTCAAGTCATCACATAATGGACTGAGCTGCATCCTCTATTTCTGCTTCCACAGTGAAAAATTAGTATCTTGGATCATCTCTGCTTAAGGAACATCTCAGGGTGGTTATGGATTGATACAGGCATGCCAACTCTGTACTGTGGGTATAGCTAGCTCTGTTCCAGACATGCACGCACTCTCTCTCTCTCCTCTTCTTTTTCTCCTCCTCTCCTCTCCTCTCCCTTTCTCTCTATGAGGTGCACAGCATTTAATGTGTAATTTTGGAATGGTTTATTTTTCTATATTCTTTAAATTTCATAACAATTAGAGAATCTATAACTTGTATAAAATTGTCATCCACATATCTACATAGGCTGCTGCTTCCAAAAGGCAAAGCTAATACATACAGCTTCTTTTCAGCATATCATGTGTGTCTTCATCTGTTCAGCATGCATACACATACAAACACACACACAGGAAGCTTACAGAAGAAATACTAATCTTCGTTGTAACTTTAAAAGAAGATATCTTCGTTGTAAAAGTAACTTAAGTGTTGTAAATTTGATTTAAAACCATGCAATGTAAATATGACACCGCTGGGCTGCCTTCACAAGTGTTCTGTGTGTTTCAGCTCTCACTGCCACCACCATCAGCCAACAAGAACACCAATCAATGTTCCTGTTGGCTCAGACGTCATGCAACACCCAACAACAAGAATGATAAGAAAAACTACAACAGTAATGTCCTGCAACACTGTCCGAGTCTCCATTCACCTCCAGCCATTTCCTGAAAGTGCTGGAGTGAAGAAGTCTCAGTGTTCATAGGAAGTGTTGCATGACTGTCAGTGTTGCTTGTAATGTTTTATTGCACTAGGAGTGAGGATTTTTTTTGCACTTATTCCCCCCCTTCTCTCTCTCTCTCTCTCTCTCTCTCTCTCTCTCTCTCTCTCTCTCTCTCTCTCTCTCTCTCTCTCTCTCTCTCTCTCTCTCTCTCTCTCTCTCTCTCTCTCTCTCTCTCTCTCTCTCTCTCTCTCTCTCTCTCTCTCTCTCACATCCCACAGACCCCACAGTATGTCCCCCACAGTTTGTTTACATACCACAGTCACTCACCACAGCCCCCCCTTCATAAAACACACACACACGTCACAATATGTGAAGTGATGACAGTGAGGTACAACTCTTCTGAGACTGGTTACAAGCTGGACACTTTCCCATAACAGTGAGTCGTCTGTACTACAATTTACTTACAATAAACATGTAAACAAATTCTGCCTGTGGTTCTGCCTTTCTGAATCACAAATGGTGGTTGGTGCAGTGGAAGAATCATGAGCATGGTGGTGGTGGTAAACTCTGGCTTTGGCATACAATTGGTTCATTAAAATTGTCTCATACACACATATAAACTGAAAATACTAAGGCAGCAGCAGTAGCAATGAGGTGGAAGAGCAGCAGTGGTATTGAGATGGAAGGCAGCGAGTTTAACACTAACACAAGTTTCACACCAGTTACTCATTAGACAACAGCAATTATTATTGTCCAAGAAGGCTTAACCTCATCCCTTACAAGCAGCAGCAGTAGGAGTGGTATTGAGATGGAAGGCAGCCAGTTGAACACTCAAGTTTCACACCAGTTACACTCATTGACAACAGCAATTATTATTATTGTCCAAGAAGGCTTTACCTCATCCAGCCAACTTTCCCTGACTCATCCTGTAAAAGGTGAACATTAAGCAAATACATTTTTTATGATCACAAATTCAGCATGTAATTCTATTAAAAAAGTAAATTTCTTGAGTACTAATAACTTCCACACCTCACAATGATAGAATATTGGCCAAGTTCTTTCTTTCTGACAAACCAACACATTCATTCACTCATGCACACACACAGAGCTTACTCCTTCACACTCACACACGCATGCATGCACGTTCGCGCACACATTCTCTCTCTCTCTCTCTCTCTCTCTCTCTCTCTCTCTCTCTCTCTCTCTCTCTCTCTCTCTCTCTCTCTCTCTCTCTCTCTCTCTCTCTCTCTCTCTCTCTCTCTCTCTCTCTCTCTCTCTCTCTCTCTCTCTCTCTCTCTCTCTCTCTCTCTCTCTCTCTCTCTCTCATCTACAACAGCTATGCCATCACTATCCCTTATAACTTATGGCCACTCACTTGCAGCCATCATCATACAACTCCAAATGCCTCACTAACTCCACACAATCCCTGTCACCCTTACATCACCAATCACTCCTTCAAATACCTTCACAAACCGTCCATATTTCACCAAGTGCCACTCAGGACCAGGCTACACCAGCACAAATTTTACCATGACCTGTGAGGAATGTCAAGCAATTTCCTACCATGTCTGGGCTGTGGCTTGAGTGGTGCCTGGTTGTTCCCCTCCCAGCCTGTTCCTTACCCTTCTGCCATGTCTTATTCTCTTCCGTACCAAGATGTATTTTCATATTAATTTTGGTTACTATTTGGCAATTTTATAGAGCTTCAGAAACATATGTTGGGTTTAGAATAGTAAGGACTCTGGCTAACTTGGCACTCCCTCACCTCACTGTACTAACTCCTACAATGCTTCCCAATAATACTTCACTACTCAGACTTGATGTGATGTTTCTTGACATTTTTCCTTACATATCTTCAACTGACGTGTACATTTGATCTCATCTCGTTGTCTAATCATCTCCACCGACCATAATAAACTAACACAGTCAACTTCTCATGAGCTACACCACCATACTACTTCACAAATGATACAAAATGTCCTATAAATAATCGACTAAATGCACATCATTGCACATACATACATATACACATACAAACACATATGGTAAAAAGCCAAGTATACAACGAAACATAATAAAAATCAGGGATACTTTACATCAACTTAAGCAAAATGTACTCAAAAGTGAAATAAATATCTTGTAACTTAATACAAATCATTTCAATACACCGGCTTTGGTCAGAAGGAGAGAGGCACTTGATTCTCACGTCAACACAGCACCACCACCGCCATCGCCACCATTGCTGTCTCCTCCTCCTCTCACAACACCATTTATTACTCCCATTATTGCCTCAAGTCTGTACTCTTGAGCAAACACATGAAGAAAAGCTCTACCAGTGACTTCTTTCCACTGGCTTTTCAATCACCAATAGCTACTTGCACTGTTCCGATTTCTTCTTTTCCTTATATTTTTTCCATCTCTCTTAAACCTTTACCCTGACAGAGGCGTAAATAGAATTCCATAGGTTCTGTTGGCCTTCACACACACACACACACACACACACACACACACACACACACACACACACACACACACACACACACACACACTGGACCCACAATCATCACTACCTTCACCAGTCTTGTCACAGGTAGCTCCGTTCCTTCACCCACCACTTCTCTCCCTCTTTTTCTCCCTTCCTTCCCTCACACACTTGAGAGGACACAGTGCAGGGCTTCAGGGAGGAGTGAGGGAGAGGTCCAGGGTGGGCTCTCCTATGCCATCCTCCTCCTCCTCCTGCTGCTGTCTCTGTCGCTGCTCCTCCTGCCTGGTGTGGATCTGCTCCAGCTGTTGCCTCAGTCTGATGTGTGTGTGTCGCAGATTTTCCTGTGGGAGGGACAGACAGTGACTCTTCCTAATCATCTTAGTCACATAAAGAGAAGAACAATTGGAGTTTAATGCCAAGATATGTCACATAATGGAACTAGGAAAGAGTAAGAGAAGACCAGTATGGAACTATTTGATGGGAGAGGAACAAATAATGAAGACTAAAGAGGAAAAAGATCTTGGAGTGATCATACAAGAAAATCTGAGCCCTGATAAACACATAAGCAAGATATTTGGACTATTATATAAAATGTTGACTAATATAAGAGTGGCATTTCATTACATGGATAAAGATATGATGAAAAAAATCATCACAAGCATGATATGCCCAAGGCTGGAATATGCAGGAGTGGTATGGTCTCCGAGCTCTAAAAAGGATATAAGAAAATTGGAAAGGATACAGAAGATTGCTACAAAGATGGTGCCGGAATTAAAGGACCTCACATATGAAGAACAAGTGAAGGAAATGGGACTGCCAACCTAACAAGATAGAAGAGAATGCAGGGATTTAATAACAATGTATAAGATAGTAAATGATATTGAAAAGATGGGCAAAGAAGACCTGGTGCTGTTGACGGAAGAAGATGGAAGGACAAGAGGACATGAAAAGAAGATCAGGATGAGGCAGTGTGTGAAGGATATTGGAAAATACAGTTTTCCACACAGAACAGTGGAAAAATGGAATGCATTGGATAATGGAATTGTTACAGCACATACATACATAACTTTAAAGAAAAACTAGATAAGTGGAGATATGGAGACAGGACACTATGAATCCTCCTCCAACCCTGTACAATACAACTAGGTAAATACAACCCACCACACACACACAAGCCACACAGGAAGATTTATAAATTGATTAACGGAATAATGAGAAACTGATTGTGAGAGAAGAATATGACATTAGAAGCACAAGATCGCATAGTAAAAAACTGAGGAAGGGAAGATGTCTGAGAGATGTTAAAAAATAGTTTCCTGCAAAGATGTGTTGAGACTTGGAACAGTTTGAGTGAGGAAGTGGTGTCAGCAAAGAGTGCATAGCTTTAAAGAAAAATTGGATAAGTGTAGATATGGAGACGGGGCCACACCAGCGTAAAGCCCAGGCCCTGTAAAACTACAACTAGGTAAAACACACATAAATGCCCACACAGAGCCACAAGCCACAAACCTTCTTGCTCTCCAGCTCCTGAATCTTATCCTGGTAGCGCTGGTTGCCGATGCGCTCCAGCTTCTCCGCCTGGGACAGTTTCTCCTCCAGGACTGTCTTTCGTTGCCTCAGGTTGAAGATCTCCTGCTGCAGCACCAGGTACTGGCCGGCCATCTGAGGAGTGGTGACTGGTGTAAGTTTTGTCACTACTATTTTCACCTCTAGTGGGTTTCATACAAGTGGTTGTCTCATGAAGTGATGCCACAGGAAAAGGAAATGCCAAGAGTCAAGGATTAGGACCAGATGTATATGACTTAAAAAAATAATAAATGACGAAAATACAATAAAAGTTTATAAGACATGATGTACAATGATGGCCAAGTCACAGGTACCTGGCTTGACAAACTTGTACAGTACACTGGAAGGGAAGGATATCACGTGCAGAACAACCTGCCAGCCCCAAGCATCTGACTTGTGTTTACAAATGTGGCTAAAATGAACTAAAACTGAGACATGATGGATGGGAAGTGCATCTTGGTGTGGCCACAGACACCTTGTGGCTCACAGATACACTTACCCGCTGACCAAAGTACACAGTGTTTGAAATAAATGGCATTGTGTGATGGCAATGTGGTCACAGGCAACTCATTCAGTGACTGACTCGAGGCACAGTGACACAGAGCAATGACAGGTTGGCAGAGAAGTGTGAAGTAGCTATCTGCAGTGGAGCAATGTATGCTGACTTGCTGATGGGATGTAAAAGCTTGTTGCTTCACACACAAACTTTCTTTATTCATCTCCTGTTTCAAGAGAGATCCTCATTTGTTAGGAGGAAAAGTGGAAGGCTTGGCTGTGACACATTCAGTAAAGAAAGAGGAAACCCTGTGTGAGGCTTTCTGCTGTCACACAGGAACACAGGTTGTGATGGCAAGAGGCAATTTAATGTGCCTAATGCAGGGATAAATCTAGACTTGGTGACAAGATTCATCTGAGACACCCTGAGGCCACTGCCAACACTGCACTGCACTGTGAGGACATCAAGATGGATGACCCACTGAGGCATTACATTTGTGGAGGGAGGAACAACACAATACTTCCTCTTAGTGACTAGAATGAAATGAAGACAGGGAACATGTGAGGAGCTCTGCTGCTATACACTACCACTGCACTCCCCACCCATCCCATCTCAGTCTTGCTTCATTACGGACACGTTTGTAAACACAAGACAGATGTTTGATGCAGGGAGGCTGTTCCACATACAATAGTTTTCTCTTCCAGTGTGGCCGTGTCTGTCAAACAAAGTGCCTTGGCCACCTCACGTCTCTCTTACTCTGGCACTGACACTGACTAATTCCTGTGTCCCTCTTGCTCTTGTGTCTCACTTACGAAGAATGTGCAGGGATAAGCATAGTCTTTCCTGCAATATTCCCAGTTTCATTGCCTATAAGAGCTTTTGTTGTATGAAGCCACAAATTTGCTTGGAGAATCAGGTTTTTGTATTCATTGTTTATCTACTTTTTATTATCTAAACATAAAATATAAAAAATTTCAGTTCCCCGTTACTACAAACTATTCTCGGAACATGCCACAAATAAAGTTTAGGACAAAAAAAGTAATGGCTGACAACAAATCTATTCCACTCTATCCCTTTCACTACCTCTTTCCTTCACCAACCAAGCTGAACTCTCCTCTGAACTCTGAAAACATCAAAAATAACACTAGAGACAACAGATCTATTCCATTCTATCCCTTTCCCTCCTTTCCTTCACCAACGACAACACATCTATTCCACTCTATCCCTTTCATTTCCTCTTTCCTTCACAAACCAAGCTGAACTCTCTCTGAACACATCAAAAATAACACTACAGACAAAAACACACTGGGTGACTAACATTCTCTATTTCTAAACGTCCCAGAATAGAAGATGATTAATACGATTGGCTTTAATAGTGGCCCAATTAGCTGGAGGCCGGCCAGGCGTGCTAAACAGGGATATCTGATGCTGGTGGGGCAATACCAACGAACCTACCTCTGTTTCTGTCTGTCTGGGAGGCTGTCAAACTCTGCCAATGTGTGTGTATGTGTGTGTGTGTGTCTGTCTCTCTGCCTGTCCTTCTTATCTATCTGGGTTTCTGTTTACTTGTCTGCCTGTATGTCTTCCTGCCTGTGTGTGAATCATTCTGTCTGTCTCTTTATTTTGTGTGTGAGTCTTTCTGTCATCAGCTAATGGGTATAATTTTGTGGGGGGTCATTGAATTAAAAGAAAAAAATAAATAAAAGAAAATAATACATACACATACACACTTACACTTAATAAAATTAAGACACATTATTTTCTCACCTTGTACTCATTGAATAAAAAAAAGTAAATAAATAAGAAAAAAAAAAAAGACACATACATACATACATACACACACTTAACCCCTTCAATACCATGACATGTTTCCATACTCATTCTGGTGACTATTTGGTGATTTTACACAGCTTCAGAAACATAAGTGGGTGATTGAAATAGTGAAGACTGTTGCCATTAATCTCCTGACCACCACAAACCCTTCCTAATGTCAATAAAATGGCCACCTCGTATATATATATTTGAAGGTAATAATGTATCCCAGTATTAATTAAAATTGTGAGGACTGTTGCCATTAAACTTCGGACCACCACAGACCCTTCCTAATGTCAATAAAAAGGTCAAATCATACACAAATCTTAAGGTAAAAATGTATCCCAGTATCAATTAAAATAGTGAAGCCTTACCACTAGCCTTCTGAGCACCATAGACCCTTCCTAAAGTCAATGAAATGGTCAAATCATATACAAATCTTAAGGTAAATATGTATCCCAGTACTGAAGGGGGTTAATTAAAAAAAACATTATTTTTCTCACCTCCTTATGCTCGTTAAAAATCTTCTGTGACTCTGGACAGGCTGGCAGCGGCTTTACAGGTCTTATTTCCGTGTCTAGAAGCTCCCAAAACGCACCCAGCTCTTCTTCATCAGGGCCTTTTCCTCCTCTTCCGCCGCCAGTGCTACCCCCTCCTCCACCACCTCCTCCAACTCCCTCGCCGTTGTGACTCCCTCCTCCACCTGTTCAAATAAAGAAACAGACACAATTAGCTCAAAATATTAACCTCTCACGTGTATTTTTGTGTCTTAGGGAAATAAACGGTGAGGGGGAAATGTGTAGGTCATGTTTCGTGTCGTGTCAGGGTATTAGAAAAGGCGTTCATTTTACTGACACGTTTCTGGTATTATTTCCTCTCAGTCTTGTTTTTTTTTTTTTTTTCCCTAGTCTTACTGGTCTATTTTGTGTGGGAAATGTATCATGTGTCGTGTTAGGGTGTTAGGAAAGGTGTTCACTTCACTGATACGTCTGTAGTATTTAAGTTCGTGTTCTAAAACGCTTTGGTCTCTCACCGCGACTGTTTTCCAAGGCCACAGAGATGATTAGCGGGGTTTTCAAGTGTGTTTCTCCAGTTAATAATGTAGAAATCTTGTCAATCTGCCTCTAGAATCGTTAAAACTTACATAAAAACGCTCTTCTCTCTCACCAAGACCGTTTTCCAAGGCTACAGAGATGCTTAGCGGGGTTTTCAAGAGTGTTTCTCCAGTTAATAATGTAGAAATCTTATCAATCTGCCTCTAGAATTAGAAAATATCCTTAAAAACGCTTTGTTCTCTCACCAAGACTATTTTTCAAGGCTGCAGAGATGCTTAGCGGGGTTTTCAAGAGTGTTTCTCCAGATAATAATGTAGAAATCTTGTCAATCTGCCTCTAAAACTGCAAAAACACCTTAAAAGAATCGTGTCAATTTAAACAAAGCCTTCTAAAAGAGTGGTGATGCGCACAAGTGTTTGAGAATACGAGCCTTATTCTTCTCCCTTCTCAGTCAGTGCCTTGTCTATTTTTTCCTTGATTTTGCCTTGTTAATGTTATTTCTTGATCTATTTTCTCATTGTTTTATGTATTCTGTCTATTTATCTTATTATTTATTTATCTGTTTATTTATTTTTTGCTTTTTTATATACAAGCATTGCGTTTTGAAGTTGCGTTTCATATTAGTTGGTTTAAATGTCTTGTTTGTTGTGTATTTTCAAGTGAAGTTGTCTTTGTAGTTTTAATAATTAGTTTTGTGATTTTAATTCTTCCTTTTATTCCTTGACGTATGTATTTCTCTCTCTCTCTCTCTCTCTCTCTCTCTCTCTCTCTCTCTCTCTCTCTCTATATTCCTTGTGATGGCGCAATGAAAACAAGACCAAAGTGAAATACAAACAACGTCAACGTCTCTCTCTCTCTCTCTCTCTCTCTCACACGAGGCCCTGCAAACAAATAAACAATAAAAAGAACAATAAACAATAAAAATGATCAGGAAGGTGTTTAAGTGGGTTACCTGACGTGTGTGTGTGTGTGTGTGTGTGTGTGTGTGCGGATGGAAATAGCACACGGGGGCAGCGAGCGCCTGACTCACGCTGGCAACTCAAAGAAGCTTCCACGTCGCTAACTCTCTACCGCCTCACACACACACACACACACACACACACACACATTTGAGGCTACTCGAATTTTCCCTCTTACTCTCTCTCCCTTCCCTCCTCCTCCTCCTTCTCCTTCAGTAGCATGACGCGTTTCCATATTCATTCTGCGTACTAGTTGGTGACTTTATACAGCTTCAGAAACTCATGTGAGGGATTGCAATAGTAAAGACTGTGGCCACTAATCTTCTGACCTCCATAGACCCTTCCTAGTGTCAAAAAAAAAAAAAAAAAAAAAAAAAAAAAAAAGGTTTAATCGTACACAAATCTCAAGGTAAAAATGTGTCCCAGTACTGAAGATGGTTAGATTTATTTAATTTTCTGTCTCTCTGCTACTTTTCCACGAACATAAACTTGAAACATAGAATTTTTCATATCCCTTGCTTTCCTGTGGCTCTGAATTCACTCCTCTTTTGTCTTCCTCCTCCCTTTTATATTAGATTGGGTTACGTTAGGTTGGTTTTGATTCACTGCAACTCTGCCTCTCTACCGCTTTTTCATGAACATAAACTAGAAACACAGAATTTTCCATATCCCTTGCTTTCCTGTGGCTCTTAATTCACTTCCTCTGTATCTCACCTCCTCTTCCTTCTCTTTCCAGGGTAGATTAAGTTAAGTTTGGCTAAGCATCATATTAATAACCCCTTTACTACTGGGACGCTTTTTTACCTTGAGTTTTGTGTACGATTAGACCATTTTATTGACATTAGGAAGGGTCTATGGAGGTCAGAAGATTAATGGCCAGAGTCTTCACTATTCTAATCCCCACATAAGTTTCTGAAGCTGTATAAAAACACCAAATAGTAAGCAGAATGAATAAGAGAACGCGTCATGGTACTGGAGGGGAAAAAGATAATTTGCGCAGTACCTTTACTATATCAAAGGCCTCTAATTAAGCTCCATGGGTTCCTAAGGCGTGTTTCCAAGGTTCTAGAGACAGACTGACAAGATTTCTATATGACGAATAGGAGAAACACTCAAGAGAACTCGGCTGACAATTACTGTGGCCTTTAAAAAATTGGTCGTAGTGAGACAGAAAAGTGTATGTAGATAAGAGTTAGATTCAATCAATTTTCTGCCTCTATATCGCCTTTCACGAGTATACACTTGAGACTGCTACAACCCCCCTCTCTCTCTCTCTGTCTCTCTTCTTCACTTAGGTTACATTAACTCGGCACATTAATTAATTTCACGTATTTTTTCCCTTCATTGTTTGGATGATGATTAAAAAGGAGATTTCATATTTTTGGCTCTAAAATAAAGTCACTATTTTGAGATTAGCAGTTTTGTGTTCTCTCTCTCTCTCTCTTACTCGATACTTCTACGTAGGTATGTCTTCCTCTGCCTTCCCTCACTTCCTTCCTCCTCCTCCTCCTCTTTCTTCTCTTCTTCCCTCATTCTCATCCACAATCTTCTCAATTTCCTCCACCCCTTTTTTTTTCCCCTCCAATTCCTTCCTCCGTTCTCTTTCTTTTCTCTCTCACTCTTCCTCCCGTGCAGAGAGAGAGAGAAAGAGAGAGAGAGAGAGAGAGACAGAGAGAGAGAGAGAGAGAGAGAGAGAGAGAGAGAGAACAGCAACTTAATATTACGAGATAGCAAACGACTGGAGAGAGAGAGAGAGAGAGAGAGAGAGAGAGAGAGAGAGAGAGAGAGAGAGAGAGAGAGAGAGAGAGAGAGAGACAGAGCATTAGCTTTTATTATTAGAAACAGTACTCCGCATTAGCTTTTTATTATTACGAGGATGAAAGCGACTGCAGAGAGAGAGAGAGAGAGAGAGAGAGAGAGAGAGAGAGAGAGAGAGAGAGACGCTGCTGCCGCCTAGATACTTCCTTGCTGAGGAAGAGAAGGGAAAATACCACCACCACCACCACCACCACCACCACCACCACCACCACCACCACCACCACCACCCCTTGTCAGCTTATAAATAGGCAGATTAAATAAATAAACAAATAAAAGATATACTAAACACACGACAAACAATTTTTTTCTTTCTCTTTCGTTTTAATTTCTATTTTTTTTCTTTTGGTTTAAGTTTTTATTTATTTATCTATTTTTTTTGAGAGACGGGCGTTTGTAGTGACTGAAGGAGACAAGGAAGGGATGCTTAAGTAAGTAAGGCGAGTTAGTCTGAAGTCTCTGCCACACGTCGAGATATTCCTTATTTTTTCACATTTTTCCTTTTTTATTATTTCTTTTATTATTATTGATCTATTTATCTTATTTATTATTTTAGAGTCAAAGTTGCGCTGTTACTCTGAAATTTCTGCCATTAGTCAAAAGATTTCCCTTATTTCTTCCCTTTTCTTCTTCTTCTTTTAGCGTCAAATTTGCGCCCTGTTGGTCTGGAGTTTCTGCCACAAGTGAAGAGGTGCGCTTTGTTTGTTGTCTTCCTTCCGTTGTTTTTGTCTTGAATAACTCCCTAATCTTCCTCTTCTTTTGTTGTCTTGTCCTAATCTTCATTTTTTCCTTTCCTTTCAATTTTTTCTTCCTTTCCTTTCAATTTTTTCTTTCTTCCTTTCCTTTCAATTTTTGTGTTTCCTTTCCTTTCAATTTTTCTTTCTTCCTTTCCTTTCAATTTTTCTTTCTTCCTTTCCTTGCATTTTTCTTCCTTTCCTTTCTTTTTCTTTCTTCCTTTCCTTTCAATTTTTTCTTTCTTCCTCTCCTTTCAATTTTCTTTTCTTTTTCTTAGCGTCAAAGTTGCGCCTCTTTTGTTGTGTCTTGCTCTAATCTTCCCTTCTTCCTTTTCTTTTTCTTCAGCGTCAAAATTCCGCTCCGTTACCTTCTTTTGTTCTTCAGTACTTCCCTAATCTTCCTTCTCCTTCTTTCTTTCCTTTTCTTTTTCTTTTCTTCTTCTCTTAGCATCAAAAGTTACACTCTTAATTTCGTTGTTTTGTCTTGAATACCTTTATTATTTCCCTTCTTTCTTTTCTTTTGTCTTCCTTTCAACGTCTAAGTTGCGCACTAGTACCTTCTTTTGTTCTGCCTTCAATACTTCCCTATCTTTCTCCTTTCTTTCGTTTCATTTTCTCTTTTTAAGCACCAAAGTTTCGCTCTGCTACCTTCTTTTGTTTCGTCTTGAATACCTTTGTTATCTTCCTTCTTTCTTTCCTTTTCTTTTCCTTCTTAGCATCAAAGTTTCGCTCTGTTATCTTCTTATGTTTTGGCTTCGAATACCTCTCCTCTTCTCTCCTCTCTCTGAAGCTAAGTATTAAAATACCACTTTGTTGATCGGACCTCACGACACTGCCAGTATAAAAAAAAGTGGGCAGGGCAGTGTTTGCAAGCGTTTTGGCGTCTATCCTGAACTAAATCTGACCCACACGACACCGCTGCTATTTTATTTACTATCGTCTTTCAGTGTCCCTCTCTCTGGGCAGGTACAATGAAGGAAGCTCTGGTGTAAACTTATGGCAAGGATTGTGAAACGTTTTGGCGTATTTTCAACTACATATCAAAGGAAACACGTCACACATTCCCCTCCTGTCACTTTTAACTTTTCCAATACCAGGACGTGTTTTCATATGCATTCTAGTTTCTATTTGGCGATCTTTAAAGGTTTCAGAGACATAAGTTGGGATTGGTATAGTAAAGACTGTGGCCATTAACCTTCTGACCTCCCCAGACCCTTCCTAATGCAAATAAAACCGTCTAATCATACTCACCCCAAAAAAGTCATGGTAAAAATGCGTCTCACTATTGAAAGGATTAACTAACACCATTGTCATTATATTAACTAATGTTCGTGGTTTGAAACGTTCTGCCGTCTCACGAACCACATATAACCGACTCCACTAGCACTCCACTAATTAAAGTTTATATTTTTTAGAACAATTCGGCGTCTTACCACAAGATTTCCTTTCACGGTCCTTAGTGGAAGTTGTCACGTTCGTCAATGTTTGTTTAAAAAGCTCGTATTCTCAAACACTTCTGTGCTTCACTTCTCTATTTCAAAAGGCTTTATTTAAATCTACACGACTTTTTAAGGTGTTTTCATGGTTCCAGAGGCAGAGTGGCAAGATTTCTACGTTATTAACTGGAGAAACACTCTTGAAAACCCCGCTTATCATCTCTGTGGCCTTGGAGAACAGTGGTTGGTGAGAGAGCAGAGCGTTTTTAAAGGGTTTTATGGGTCCAGAGGCAAGTGACAAGATTTCTACGCTATTAACATGAAAAAACACCCTTAAAAACCCCGCTTATCATCTCTGTGGCCTTGGAGAACAGTGGTGGTGAGAGAGAAGAACGTTTTTAAAGGGTGTTTTTTTATGGTTTTAGAGACAGAGTGACAAGATTTCTACATTATTACCTGGAGAAACACTTTAATCATCTCTGTTGCATATGTCCTCACCACCATCACCACCACAACCCCAACCACCACCACCACCACAGGCCTTCCTTCTATCATCATTATTTTTATCCTACATTTTATTTACTTGCTTTTCAGATACGCCCCATGAATTCTAAGCTAATATTGTCACTTTTTTCTCACTCTTTAATAGCAACTGCGTAACTGAAGCTGTGTGTGTGTGTGTGTGTGTGTGTGTGTGTGTGTGTGTGTGTGTGTGTGTGTGTGTGTGTGTGTGCCAAGAACGTTAATCAATTTGTCAGTCAGTCGGTCGGTCGGTCAGTCAGTCAGTCAGTCAATGTTTTTATGGAGACAATTAATTATTACCTTGACTACTAAATTATAACCCATATCATTTTTTCTTCTTATTTTCTTTACCCGTTTCAAATTATCAAGTTTAATTTGTTACGTTATTCTCTTTAATTACTTTTAACTTCACTAAAAACTTTAAAACAATGGAAATCTACTAACATTATTTCCTTTCAACACATCTGCATTAATAACTCTCAAATAACCTAATCTTTAATTCATTCAGTACCGGGACACATTTTTATCTTGAGTTTGGGTACGATTAGACAATTTTATTAACATTAGCAAGGGTCTATGGAGGTCAGAAGATTAATGGCCAGAGTCTTCACTATTCCAATCCCCACACAAGTTTCTGAAGCTGTATAAAATTACTCCTTCAGTACTAGGATTTTTTACCTTCAGTTTTGGGTACGATTAGACAATTTTATTTAACATTAGGGAAGAGTCTATGTAGGTCAGAAGATTAATGGCCAGAGTCTTCACTATTCTAATCCCCACATAAGTTTCTGAAGCTGTATAAAATCACTCTTTCAATACTGAGACTCTTTTATACCTTGAGTTTTGGGTACGATTAGACGATAACATTAGCAAGGGTCTATAGAGGTCAGAAGACTAATGGACAGTCTCCACTATTTTAATCCCCACACGAGTTTCTGAAGCTGCATAAAATCACCAAATAGTAACCAGAATGAATATGAAAACACATCATAGTACTGAAGAGGTTAACCACGACATCTAAATCTAATAGTAAGCAATGTCATTATTATTATTTCCTTCACCATCGGAGATATACAAAAGTGAAATACGTTCTGTTCTGTTGCCACGCCAAGAATGTAATTAACCCATCACTCAGCGGGTTAGTGAGTGTGTAAGTCAGTCTTCATCACTTAGGCTCGCATTCTCAAACACCCTGCGCTTCATCTCCACCATTTCAAGAGGCTTTATCTAAATTTATATGAGGTTTTTATGGATGTTTTACGGTTCTAGAGGCAGAGTGACAAGATTTCTACATTATTAACTGGAGAAACACTCTTGAAAATCCCGCTAGTCATCTCTGTGGCCTTAATAATAGTCGTGGTGAGAGAGTAAAGCGTTTTTAAGGTGTTTTTATGGTTCTACAGGCAGAGTGACAAGATTTCTACATTATTAACTGGAGAAACACTCTTGAAAACCCTGTTAGTCATCTCTGTGGCCCTTGATAATAGTCGTGGTGAGAGAATTAAGCATTTCTGGATATGGACCCTTAGGCCAGAAATCAGTGCTCTCTAACCACGAATGTCTATCAGTGGTGGTAGTAGTAGTAGTAGTAGTAGTAGTAGTAGTAGTAGTAGTAGTAGTAGTAAAAAAAATA